>NW_010157154.1:0-21686 GCF_000695765.1 Mesitornis unicolor
CCTGCTTGACTCATCTCATCTCCTTTTATGACAAGGTAATCTGCTTGGTGGACGAGGGGAAGGCTGTGGATGTTGTCTACCTGGACTTTAGTAAGGCCTTTGACACGGTCTCCCACAGTATCCTCCTGGAGAAGCTGGCTGGGCATGGCTTGGACAGGCATAGGCTTTGCTGGGTCAAAAACTGGCTGGATGGGCAAGCACAGAGAGTTGTGGTGAATGGAGCTAAATCCAGTTGGCCACCAATCACAAGCGGTGTTCCCCAGGGCTCGGTTTTGGGGCCAGTCCTGTTTAACATCTTTATCAATGATCTGGATGAGGGGATTGAGTGCTCCCTCAGCAAGAGTTGGGAGGGAGTGTTGATCTCCCTGAGGGTAGGAAGGCTCTGCAGAGGGACCTGGATATGCTGAATCAATGGGCTGAGGCCAACTCTATGAGTTTCAACAAGGCCAAGCGCCAGGTCCTGTACTTTGGTCGCAATAACCCCATGGAGCGCTACAGACTTTGTGACGAGTGTCTGGAAAGCTGTCTGGCAGAAAAGGCATCCTGGGGTGTATCAGAAGGGGTGTGGTTAGTAGGTCGAGAGAGGTTCTCCTTCCCCTCTACTCTGCCCTGGTGAGACCCCATTTGGTATATTGTGTTCAATTCTGGGCCCCTCAGTCTAATAAGGACAGGGAATTGCTTGAAAGAGTCCAGTGCAGGGCCACAAGGATGATCGAGGGAGTGGAGCATCTCCCTTCTGAGGAGCGGCTGAGGGAGCTGGGTCTCTTAAGCTTGGAGAAGAGGAGACTGAGGGGTGACCTCTTCAATGTTTATAAATTTGTAAAGGGTGAGTGTCACGAGGAAGGAGCCAGGCTCTTCTCAGTGATAGCAATGACAGGACAAGGGGCAATGGGAGCAAGCTGGAACATAGGAGGTTCCATGCAAACATGAGGAAAAACTTTTTTACTGTGAAGGTTACAGAACACTGGACCAGGCTGCCCATAGAGGTTGTGGAGTCTCCTTCTCTGGAGACATTCAAGGCCAACCTGGACGTGTTCCTGTGTGACCTAGTCTAGGTGATCCTGCTCTGTCAGGGGGATTGGACTAGATGATCTTTCGAGGTCCCTTCCAACTCAGATTCTGTGATTCTGTGATTCTGTGATAATATAAGACTGTTTTTCTAAAACTTCCTTGTCTGAACTTCTATTATGTCATGTCTTGATAATTTTTTCCCATAGTGGCAACCATGCACAAAGGAAAGGTATGGTCACAATTCAGAAGCTACACCTGTATGTAGGACAAGAAGTATTACCCTTTAATAGAATCTTTGGCTAAAATGCAGTACAAAACTAAGGCTACAAAGCTTTTCTGAAAAGAAAAAAGTGTTTAAAGAATAATGTTTTGTACTTAATGGACAAAATTTCACTCTACTGAAAAAAAAAAGTCTCAGTTTTTACTTCTACATTGTGCTAGTAGACCATGACTGTTCCCATGGAGTTTACTCTCTCTGTCACTTGCTAATGCTGGCTTAAGAAAAACAAATACAAGCAGGTGCTAAACCATCAAATAATAAGTGAAGACATGCCAAATTGCATAACTAATGGCACTGTAAATTGAAAATAATAAGTTAGGGAATGTAAGTTTATATCTTAGGCTTTTGCAGTAGCAGACTTTGACTTAATAAACACTAATGAGTACTTATGGGCTCATATATCTTGAGTATTTTTACAACCATGAATATGCATCATGAACTACATAGACAATCTTGTGGGGATTTTATTGGAAAATAGTATCTGGATTTGAAAAATTCTGAATCTAAAATGAAATCATTCATGTTTTAGCTATTCCTTATTATTAAACCCACAGTAATGTTCCACATTTTCATTAGAATAAGTTGAAACAGTTCAGGCAAAACAAAAACCATCCTGAGCTTTTTATACTATTCTCAGAAATTAACTTTTTAAGGTCTTAAAGTTACAGTTTGGGTTTGGTTGGATGGTTGGTTGGTTTTTTTTTTCCAGAGGAAGCAAGCAGAAGTGTCCTTCTGCTCCTGAGAGGCAATAGGAGTTTTTCCCCACTCTGACCGTGAGCCTGAACTCTCCCTACTGTGGTAGCAGGATCTCCTCCTACGCCTAGGTCACTGGAACCCTCTCTAGAGATTGTAACTCTTAAAGTTTTGTGTCTTATCTGACCTTTTTCTTACTAATTCCTGTATGTCAGGTTACTGTAGTAGTCATGCTGTATGTACTTCGAGATATTGCCTTGTTTAGGACAAGATGGTCTTCACAGACAGCAGATTTAGCCATCCCTCAGTATCAGTATATCTCAGACTGGTCAAATAATTATGAAGGTCTTATGTCAAGATAAATGTTATTTTACCAAAACACATCTATGGAATTTGGAATGGTGAGGTAAAAGAGAGCTAAGTGTTCTGGTGGTTTTGTTTTGCTTTGTTTTTTCTTTAAGGCAAATTTTGACAAATAGCAAAAGTCTAGAAAACCTAAGTTTAGGGCTTTTTTACATCTTCAAAGAAGACCCCAAAACTTTCATTAGATTTTGTTATTTCTTTAAAAGTATTTGAAACTGCTTTTACCCTACTGAGACAAGTTATAGACAAAATAATTTTTAATAAATTTCTATGAAGTAAGTGTAACACTGAGAAACTTGTTGCTTCTCAGCTTCTCAGCTGGTCTGAAGAACACTCCTCTGACTTCAAATTACAGAATCTAGTACCATTTACATCAGTGAAAACAGGCCTATTTATGTCATTTTAAAAACCTGTGATCCTGAAATAGAGATCAAATAGGAGTATGATATATAACACATAATTGGAGCTATGTAAAATCCTCAGTACATGGTTGTGGCTATGGATTGTTTTAGCTTTCTTAGTAGATAAAAATGTTTTTTTAAAGAGGCTTTTAGCACTTCTAAGTAATTTCTGAAGAAACAAATGATGAATGTAGTCTACACCTATTTTTTGACCCGCTGTGTTAGAGACTACCAAGAAATGCTTGTGTCTAGATTCAGCCATGATTAATGACTAAGGAAAACAATAAAGGAGGTAGTAGGATCAGTCACATCAAAGACTGTGGTTAAGGTATTTTCTCAAATTCAAATTCCTGATTACCTGAGCAAGGATTTATAAATTCAGGCAAGGTAGCCTATCAATTACATTTTAATTTATTTTGGTAAGTGATTTTGCATGTGTTCTCATAGTTTCCTAGCATTATCTCCACATGTCGTGGTAAGTTTTCAAACTCTGCTTAACAATGCACTGATGCTTTTTTATTAATCATTCCAGAAAACAAGAACCTTAAACCTGAAGTAGTGGCGGAACCAGAATTTCTTAAATTCTTTGCTCTTACCTTTTTGTTTTTCATTGCAGGATAACTATTTTTCTGGAAAATGCAAACAAAACTGTATAAAAATTGAATTTGTAGGTGCTCATAAATGTTCATTTGAACTCTGACATATGGGTATACACATTGGCTTTGTTATGGTGATACAAAAACCTTAATTCACACTTTTCTTCTGTCCTGATGGGTACTGACAAAACCTGACTCATCAGACTAAAAGACTAGCCCTGCAGAAGCATACATGTTTATGCACTAAAGTGTGTACTGGGTAGTTTTGCTGCTATAAATGAGCAGAAAACAAACAAGGATGGATAACATCCAAAAGTTGTGCATAGTGGTGCGCCTATCATAGGCTATTCCCCTTTGTCCCATGGGATTCCACTAACACAGATGTAATATGATTTCCTCCCTGAATATGAAAACTGTAAAGCCTGTCACCAGAACAGACTGGTTGTATGATTTTATAAACAATTCATGGCAGTATAGGTGAATAAATACATATGTGTTCCAAACACAAGTAAGCAACCTGGTTTTCAGTGAAATAAACCATAGGTTCTCCTATGATGTGGTGTCTGCATAGTATCCATACATTGTTTTAAGCTTGATAAAGCCTGACCAGTAAGAAAGTCACGTTGTTTAGAATGTTTAAATGCCCTATTGTGATAAATGACTACTGAATGCAATTTTGTGGAAGTTCTTATTTGTCATTCACCCTTTTCTCACTGTTTCTCTACCCGTCCCTCAATAAAAAAGGGCTTGAAATACTTGCTGAATTTAGAGAAATTTCAGTTCTGTCCACTGTCTGTCTTTCTCGGTTTTCATGTGTTTTGTTTGTGGCCTCAAGCTTGTTTTAGCAGTGTAATCTCTTTAACTGACTATACTAATTTACAAAGTTGTTGACTAACTTGAAGAGATTTGATAAGAGATTAAAAATCTTCAAGATAATTCAATTTTCACATGGTTTATAAAAAATAAGATAGCAATTAGGGAAGAAAGTGAGTTTTAAGTATTCACTTCTGATTTTGTTGGTTGATTTTTTCCACTCAGGGATTGTGATCTGCAAATTGCTGGTAAAAGGCTGCATGGGAGAAGGGTATCTATGTGTACCTGCCTCAGGTAAATAGTGAAACAGCTAGGAGACATAAGCCTGTAGGAATCAGGTAGTCTGAATTCAAGGGCTCGGAAAGCTGTTTATTGTCCGCTTTTGATTGTTTAAGCCCAAGAATGGTCTTCTCAGGCAGATCTTGTGTTGTTTCAGGGTTTCACCAGGTCTATATCGTTGTCAAGCATATTTTAATGTTCTGCTAGGTTAGCTGCTCTGCTCATGCAGCCCACCTGCTGAGCAGTCCTCATTTAGATATGCTTCTGAACTTACTGCACTTTTTTATCTGTGAGGAAAACTCATAGGTCTCATGGGATCTTGTTATGGACATTATATTTCCTCCCATTATTGATGGGCTTCATTCCAGCAATAATTCTAATTTGGTTTTTTTTTTTTAATAATTACTGAATGTCACTTTTTTTCATTACTGTATCAGAGACTTGTATGACAGTTTTGCTTCAAGGCAAAATTGCATCAAGGCAATTTGCAGTGTCTGAAGAGAGAAGTGCATCTACTTAATGAAGGTCAGAATTATGCAAAGCTAGGTAAGTGTAGATGAGCACAAAATAAGCTTATAGTGAATATACAGAGACTTACCCTATGTTTTGGGGCTTGCTCCTTACTTTTTTCTGAATAAGTTCTCCATAGCCCTTGGCAAGTCTAAGTGCAAATCTACCATATAACGAATGTCTGTTAGTGCCCACAGTGTGCTAGGGGCTATCGTTAGCCCAGCGAATATGGTATCTATCTACAGGCATGTAAAGCAAAACATTAGCCATGTGAGACACTAACTTTTTTTTTTTTTAGTGTTCTTTAGGCAGCACATGTTTTTGTATGCATTTTCTGCCAATTCACTGTGCATAACCAGGCACAGTCAACCATATCAACCTGTACAGAATAACTTGTTGGAGAATTTTAGATCCTGGTTTGTGACCCACTTATACTTAAAATGAGACTTAGAGATGAATGTGGTTTTTGCATATATACCTATGCTATGCAGAGCTACTCTTAAATTTAACTTTGCTAAATGTTATGCAAATTCAGTACATTTTACTTTTGCAGTCAGGAATAAAAGTGCTATGTTTTACTTTAAGCACACATTTTGCATAACAATATGAAGTTCCATATATTATCTTAAAATGCAAAATGTATAAATCTGTGTGGCTGCAAAAGCATAAGCAGAGCATATTACTCTGTTAAAAGGAAAGCATAGTCCCAGCAGTGTACAGCATCTGTATATTACTCAAGACCATTGGTAGCTTTGTTTCAGGAAAAATAAGTTAACTTCAACTTTTTTGCTTTAGTTTATGAAACATAAGGAAATATTAAGCACTAATGCTCTTTAGAAGACAATATTTAATACATGAAGATATTAACATTTTTATCATAATAAAAAGAAAAGCCATAAAATTTTCAAATTTATAATGCTGCAGCAAAGATAAACTTCTAAAATGATAATTTAGCTGTTTCTCCGTCAGTCAAAAATAGCAGTTACAGTTCAGTAATCAGATCCTAATTCTCATTTTGTCCCTTTTAAAAAAATGAAAACCTTAAAGTTTTCTCAATCAAGCAACCAGATTTCCATTAGTGTAAGGAAAGCTTCAGAAGACAGAGAGAGAGATGTTGACTATTCACCAACCCCTTGTCATGACTTTTAACCTATGTGGAATTGGGCAGTGGCAAGAATGGGAGAGATTCCAGACTGGTGCTGAGGAAAACAACAAGGCAATTATTTAATTTAAGGAAGAAGAATTACTTTTTAGCCCCCCTCAAATGCAACAGAATTTGTCAAAGAATGTAGTGGCTACTGTCATAGATGTGCGAATGAAGAGGGAAGCAACAGGTTGCCCTTTCCTTTTCTGGAAACCCCAAAGAGAAAGGAGAAAATATGGAGCTGCTGCAGAGGACACTGGGGATGGGCTTTGGGAAACACACCATTTGTTGAAATTCCAGTCTCTTTTCCAGTGAAACATTTATGATGCAGAGCAATCAATGCCCATCTCCCTTTCTTTGACTCCTCTGTTACATATGAAAGTCAAAACAGAGTCCTTGGCCAAATGCTGAGGCTGCTGTGGAAAATGTGCAAATGGAAGGAGGGTTGGACTGAACAGTTTCCATTTACTCAATTAAAGATCAAGGCTAAACCAAGGATTATTAAAGCTATGTGTAGCCTGAGTAAATAAAACCAAGTTTGTTTGTCTTCTTTCCACATTTCTAAATTACTTCTTGGTTTCAGGAGAATGCAGAAAAGCTACCAGCTGAAGAAATAGTTACTCCCACTATGGATGGCCCTACAGGACAGGTGACTTTTGTAACTTTATATAATTATGAAATAAAACAAGAGCTGGAGGGCATTATTTTACCATATCTGCAATTTTTTTTCTGCTATATTGGTTTTCAGTTATAACACTATATTTTTTGTACAATATGGAGTCTTTAATGATCTTAATAATATTTTAAAAGTAGGTTCGATGAAGAAAGAGTTTTTGCTTTTTTTTTTTTTAAACCTAGAAGTAAAACTACTCAAAATTAGGCTCCCTTACATTGTGGGGCTCTGGCACATTGAATATCCTTGATTCTGCTGCAAAATCACTAATGAGTATTGTTTCTACATGTTCATAGTTCAAGAGCTGCATTTTCAAATATATTTAAGCCTTTATTGACAGAAATTGTTATTAGTTGTGTTTTCTGCAGCATCTGTTGAGTTCTGTGGGACTTGCTTTAATACTATTCCAATAAATGCAGACAATTCACCTATATACTTAACTGCATCTTTGTGTACCTAAACACTTTTGAGAATATAATCTTAAGTGACTTGTCTGCTCTAACATAAGACTACCATAATTTACCTGCACTCACAATCACAATCTGTTCCCTACCCACCAGAACATCCTTTAAAATTTACTGAATAAATCATCTATACCTAAATAATTACATGTTCAGGTTATAAACCATTAAGGTCCATTGATTTATTACAAACCTTTAGAATATGATGCTTTGGTTTTGTAAATGTTCCCAGACATATCAAGAAGCACTGCTGCTGCCAGTGAAACAAGCCAGAGAATTGGTATTTCCAAGGTTTTATCTTATTCACCAGGTTCTGCGAAGTGTATATACACGTGAATAATGATGTTGTATTCACAAAATGAAAACTTTGTTTAGGCACGTTGTTTGCCCTAATTGGAGGAAGCATAAAAAGTCAAAATTCTTTATATGGGTACTTTGATAATAGTCATTGTAAAAGCTGAAGTGGTTGTGTTCTGCTATCTTATGTAGAATCCCAGGGTGCAAAAAATAGTTAAAGTTTCTCAAAGAAAATGGTAAAAGCTTGTGTTAGAAGCTCATGGATTTTCCAGTTCACTGTACAGATTCTTCTTGGAGAAAAGCAATTTAGTCCATACTGCTATCAGTGCCATAAATGATTTGATTATATTTAAAGTTAATGTATGTCTTTCATGTGTGAATATTATTTTAAGAAAAAAAGAAAAGAGGGAAATAAAAATATGAAGCTTTCTTTTTAATGCCATATTAATTAACTTGAATTTTTAGACTTCATAACACATTGCTAATGTGATATAATTTAATGCATAGTGTGTTCTGCCGCCTATTTACCACTGATTTTGAAAAGAACTTTTGGCATGCATTTGCAGGGAGCTTATTTTCTTTACTTGTTGGTTTGCAATGAGCTTACATGCATGAAACTTCATTTTTACAAGGTTACCTAATTGTTTTGCATGTGATGATGCAGTTGTTGTGTAGCTGCACATCAGACTAAACAGACCTGCCTATTTACTGTTTTCACTTGATAATGAGCATGTCACAAGCAATATAAAAGCCAAAAGGAGAACTTTTATGTTCTCTATGATCACTCAGAAAAGTAATTTCTAGCCACATTGATTGAAAGGACTTTTTCATAAGTGGTTCTTCTCCCATACTGCATCCATTCTGGGTATCAGTGCATAGATCAGTACCCGGACCAATGCTCTGGACAGCCCTATTTTTAGTTTTATGACTGATACTCCAAAGTGTTCTTGATTCCTAATCTTAAACCTAGATTGGCAAGTTCCAACCTAAATATCTGGTAAATTAAATTTATACTCCTCTTCTTCCTGAGGATGACATAAGTTAGAAGTTAAACGAAAACTATTTTGACTTGTATTGTTTATGCTACATAGACCAGTAGAATATAGATTTTGGTTCTTCATTGTTCACTGTAATGGGTTAACCCTGGCAAGCTACCAAATACCTACCCAGCTGCTCTCTCATTTCCCATCCTTTGTGGAACAGAGAAGAAAACAGGATGAGGAAGTTAATGAGTCAAGAGAAAGACATTGCTTACCAATTACTACTGTGGGCAAAACAGACTTGAATTGGTGAAGAGTAACATAATTTATTGTCGGTTAAAATAGATTTGAATACTGAGCAACAGACAAACATTAAAACAACACCTTTCCTCCCCCCTTCTCCCAGAATCAACTTTACTCTTTCATTTTTGACTTTTTTACCCCTCATTTCCCAGCAGCACATGGCAGATGGGGAATATGATCACTACATAGTGGCTTCTCTATACTGCTCCTTTCCTCACACTTTTTCCATTCATCCAGCCTGGGGTCCTTATGGGCTGCAGTCCTTTAGGGATGTCCATCTGCTCCATCATGGTCTTTCCACGGGCTGCAGGGGATCCCTGGTGCACACCTGGTGCTCGCAGGACTTTCAGATTTTTTTCCTCGTCCTACTACTGTGTGGTGTTTTGCACTTTCTTGTGTACACTTTCCCCAAGGCTGTTTCTGCAGCATCCCACTGCCAGCACATGGGCACCTGTACCTGATACGCTCAGTCAGACCGAGATCTAGGGATACTTCTTGAGTATGTAGATCAATTTAGCAAAATGTATAGCTCCAATTACTTTCATGTGAGATGCTCAGGACCTTGTACAAAGCATAATGTACACCCACCATCTTCCACTCTGTGATATCCACTTCTCTTTAAAGGTATTCCGTAAAGCTTGAATTGAAGGTTTCTCTAAAGGCTTGGGAAAAGTTTAGAGTTTGAAAATATGTTCTTAGATGTAATTTTCACATGTAGCATTTCCTGGCTAAGCCTCTTAGCCCCTGTACTTAGGAACAGCAAGTATTGGCAAGCAATCTAAAAAACTGTAAACATTGGAGCATTAGAACTAAAGCATGTGCGGAATTTTTTTTTTATTTTTTTACCACTGAATATGAAGAAAGAAGGGAGAATATAGGATAGGATATAGAATAAATTTTCCCTATACTTCAGGCAGAAATATGTGTTTAAGAGATATCGGTTTGAGCATCATGATAAAGAACTAAAATTTTCCCTCGGAGTATCTAGAAGAGGAATGTCTTTAACTTATGTTGTCAGGGTAACACCAGCAATATTTACAGGCCCCTTGAGTGTTTTATTTTCCGTTCTTTAATATTCACTTGACTTGGTGAGCAGAGTTGCACACCCATCAGAGTGTTCCCAAGGGTCAATGTGTCACTGCTGTAATCTATGCATTAGACCCCTCCACTGCTGAGGTGATCTTGTAGCTATGTGAGATAATAGATAGTTTGCATTTTTTTCCAAGCATGACAGGTATGTAAAGCCCTGTCTAAAATAATTTTTACAAAGTTTGCTTGACTCTTACAATGCACTTTGGAGGAAGAGAAAGAGGAGAAAGAATTAAAGTAACAAAAAATGGGGTTTGTCCCTTTTGTTTTCTACCAGAAGCAGAATGTGGATACCACACAGAACATAGGATTAAAGTCAGGTTTTGAAATACTCCCTTGTAATGCAAGGGCTCTGCATGACTATTTTTCCATTGAGGCTTTGCTGCTAGAGCTGTAGAAATAATTTCACAATTATTCTGTTTATTCACTAGTGCACTAATTCCTTCTCTGAGTCTTTACTGCACATTAAACAATATGTGTCCGTAAATTAGTTGCAAAAATACTCTGTCATAATAATTAGCTTTCTGGATCAATCTCTGCATTTTTCATCAGAATGGTTGCAGCCTCTACATTGGATTTCACAGTATGGTGACTGTAGCTGCAGGAACACCATGGGGCTCTATTTGTGCGAAGTCTCATGAATTGAATCCCATGGTTCTGTCCACAGGGGGTGACTAGCAATGGACCAGCCCCTGTATATTAAAATACACAGAAGTACATTTTCAAGGGCAACTGCTAAATGGTTCTCCTTTTTCACAATTAACAGCTAACTTTTCCTGCTCCCTTCAATGGTGCAAACTTCTTATTTAACTCTGTGGCTTAATTTTGATTATTTCAACAGGGCCAGTAGTATGATTGTCTTCTTTTATGGGGCCAGCTGTCTTTTTCCCTGAATCTTTTAGGGGTTTTTTGCCATCAATTGCAGGCAAATATCTACCTTTGCTAATGTATATAGCCTGGAATGTAAGCCATTACATTTTATGAGTCTGATCAACAGGCATATTTAATGTGCTTTCTTAAATACCAACTGGAATACACAGACTGTGTCTTCATTGGCATTTTAGTTCCGATCAGAAATGTGCTTTAGCAGTGAATCTCTCCAAATCACTTCCCATGCTATAGTCTTAGAGCAGATGGACTGGATTTCTGTTGGGTGAAAAAAAGTCTGAATTATGTGCTCTAGGAATATTCATCATTCTCTCTGACCTCTCATGGTCATTCGATCAACAGGACAAGATTGGAACTAATCTGAGGTACAAAAAAATAAATAAATAGATATAATCTTAATATCAAGTCCTCAGAAGCGGTTGTTTCACTCAGAACTGCGTAAGATAGACTGAGCCAATACTGAGTCTCATTTATATTAATGGCACTAAGATAATTTCCCCAAATGCTGGGTGAAATTTCTTCACCATTTCCTGAACTGACCAAGAATTTGTGTCTCTGAGAAGACAAATAACTATTTAAAACTTTGGTTTAAATTGGGTTGCTTTTCACTATAAAGTTTTAATCAACTCAGTGCAATTTCTCCCTGTATGAAAATCAGTTTGAAATCTTTCTGGTTTGACTAAACAAAAACCAATAACAACAAAAAAAATTCTTATGCTATTTTAATAAATTTGCACACAAATAAAGTTTCTGTCATTTCATAAAAATGAATTTGGCTTGGCTGGAAGTATAGATGAAGGTTTTATGCATCTTCTCTTCTCTTCCCCCCCTCCCCCAACCCCGTCCCCCAACCAGCATGAAGTGGTATTCCAAAGCAAAATCTGATGAAAGAGTTGAATAAAAGGTAGTGTGCTCCAAATTGCTGGAAAAGTACATTACTTGGCTGACAGCTGACCTGCCATTTATAATTAATATCAGAAGAGCAGTAAACCAAAATGACTACTTTTCCACCTGATATAACTTGTCTTCTGTCTTGTCCTCTTTAAACCTCTTTCAATGCACTATATCTATTGGCATATCCCTCTAAAATACCTTTCAGTGCTGTGTTTTCATCTCTTTAGCCAGTTGATCCCATTTTCTCACAGTATAATTTTGTTTAATTGAACAATGTTCTCTTATTTAAGAAATAATTAAAGTGGAATTTCACTTAAAATATCTACATCTTACCTTCTTTCCAGTTTTGCTCGGAAGACAATCTGTTGGAACAGCTGTGTGAACAATAAAACACACTTTATATTAAGAGACTAAACTGTTTTAACCATAATAAAATTTATCTTAGTACTGCAGATACCCAAAAGGATCTTTTCACTCTCCTCCTTATCTCTTTTAAATCTCACAGAGAAAGGAGAAATCTCTTTTTATATTCTCCTGGATCTGATTTACATACTGTCAGAACTCTTGGCTGGTCTCAGAAATTGACACATGCAAGTGAATTAAAGGAGACATAATGAGTTATGAAAGAAATGGATATTTGTGAAGAACATGCACAGAGCATATAGTAAAATAGAAAATGTGGCAGTTAAGTATTGTGTATGTGTTTCTTCTTTTAATATAGATACATAATTATGATGACTATCTCTGAAATCCAATTTGGGATTCCAGATGTTTGGGAAGAAAATTCTGACACTTTCCATCCTATTATTTTTATTCAATATGTAATGTCAGGGAAGGCAAAATGATTCAGCACAGAATCTGAGTGCCCTTGGCTATCTCATAAATAGATATACAAATATATATATGTACATATGTATATACAGATTGTATATTATGCATATATAAAGAAGCCTTTGGTACACCAAGTCAGATCATATTAGTAACACCAGGAGGCTAGTGTTAATTTAAACTTTCATTAGGTTCCTGCTAGTATCTCTTCAACTTCATCATTCCCTGACAAGCACAAAAGGAAATGATGTGCCACTTTTATTTTTCCAAATATGCTACATTTAATAATGAAAGTAATGTTTTTAAACTGTATGTTTAGAATGGGAGCTTTTAAAATAGAACATTTTTAATAAGAGTGAGGTGTAAGGATCCACGCCATGACAGAGTTGACCAGGCAGATATTAGAGGGAGGAAAATGAAGAATGTGAGAAATAAGGATTGTTTTAGAGAAAAGTAAGCAGGCCGTATGTGTGTATGTGTGTCTATATATACATTCTTGTGATATTTCCACTGAGTACATCTGAAAAGCAGTAACTGTTCAGAAATAATTTACTTTTTTGAAAAAATCCCATGTTTTGAGTGATATATTCGAACCATGTCTAGCAATTGCTAGTTCTGCTCGTAATTATTAAAGACTGCAAAGCTGTTGTTATGTGCATATGTGATAAATTCCCCAGAGATGGCATGGCAAATATTAAACCTGCTGTATATGCTTGATCTGTACCATAAAAGCAAGTGTATAATCAAACAAAACAGGCCTATAAAGTGCACTCACACTTCAAAGCTTGTGATTAAAATGTCTTTGTTGGATTCGATGTTTATTGGGCTTCAGTGATTTCTAGAACAAATGTGCTAATTTTACTCAAGGTACGATATGTCCCTTTCCAGGAGCCAAGAGGATCTTTTTGTTGCATTTCACTGTGTGCAGGGTGTAGGTCAGTGGATCTCAGCTGGCATGGTTTTGACAAGTCTGTGGTGAAGTGATTGACAACAGGGTTTGGCTCTATGTGGGCAGCGTGGTATTTCTCATGTGAAATGAGCAGTGAACACCAGCTTCCAAACCAGCCCTGGTACTGGCAGTGCCTAGCTGGTGGATGTAATGGACAGAGGGACATTTTAAAGCTACAGGTATGCATACATGTTAACGCAATATAGGTCAGTGTCTGAATTTACACAGCATTCTCTAGGCAGTGGTAGCTGACTGACCTTTCTCTGTATATGAGTGTGCATATGGATGATTCCTGTGAAGTAACTAAGATACTGTAAATCCACATCTCCACTTTGATGTTGCTTGTGTTGCAAGCACATACACACATACACTAACCTGTTCCTTGTGATACCAAATGCTGGAAAGCGAATTCCATTAATAATATTAAAATATGTTGCAAAGAAGATATATTAATATATTCTTCAGTTATCCTACTACATTTCCCTTTAGAGTTTATGGCAGTGTATCCACATGGGCTCCTTTTAGCTGTAAATAGCATATCCCTGTATAGGAAACAAAGCAATGAATCTACTCTTTAGAATTCTCTGGCTTCTAAAAATGAGCAAATATCTAGTTCCATAAGCCACAGAGAACAGCAGAAAAATACAGTTATGGAGAAAGGCTGATGAAGAGTTGGATGCAACGCCAGATTTCTGAATGACATGGGAATATTTCACAGCAGTGGGATTCTTGAGTGCAGTCAGACAGCAAAAGGAATCTTTATAAAACATGTAACTTCTATAAAACAGTCTGTGAAAAGTTTGACATTAAAAAAGTCAGATGAAAAGCATAAACTCAAAGATTTTAAAATACTCTTGAATGTAGACTGTATTGTGCCATCAGTGGCTTTCAGTGGTTTTGACAGTCATTTCCTCTTTTCAGGAAATCAAGGGAATAATATACCGATGTGCTCAATATAGGATAGGTGTACTATATAAGAGCAATGCTAACATTTTCAATGGACAAATACCATTTCAAATTGGCATATTTTTATTGCATTTTGACTGTTTTTGTTAACAGTTCCATGAAGCTCTTACTTATGTAACCAGTACTAAAAGCATAGTATTCTATTTCTTTTATCTTCTGGTATAAACTTGGGAAATGTAAAACAGTATTTTTGATTCTGAAGTTCTTTTTCCTCCTAGATAATAATTTTAAGCCCCCAGAATGAGGTGTAAAGTGTTACTACCTGAATATATTATTATGGGAAATTCTCTGCCTACTTTATACAGATCTAAGGGATTACATAAATGATTAAACAGAGGAAATAATCTCATAAAGAAAGTAGATTAAAGGAAAAAAAAAATAAGCACTTTCTTCCAAAAGTACAACAAATGGCTGGTTGATAAATTCAGAATAAAATACTACTTTCCTAGTCTCCTTTCTTCCACAGCTATTTATTCTCAACTACTGTTCCACTTTAATTATTAATCCTTTAACACTGGAAAAAAATTATATTGATTTAATTGGAATGAGGTAAGATCCTTTTTCATAAGGTGTTATGTTCAAGTATTTCTCTGTCAGCATTAAGATTATTGGCTAGATCAGTATGTTTATTTCTTAAATCCAAAGAGGTCTGCCTGTATTATATGCTGTTTCATTCTTATCTTCAATACTTCCATGAAGTGCTACTAGATTTAAGTGGGAAAAAAAAGGGTTTGAAGAATAGATGATAATGCCATCTACATTAAAACAAACAAACTCAATGTGAAAAATACATAGTTATGGAAATAATTATTTTTCTCCCCCAGTTTCACAAAAAATCAGTAACTTGTATTATATGTTCCACTTAATAATTTTGCTTAACGCTACAAAATCTATTTCATTTGGTACTAAAGAATAAATGGTCAATGACTCGCATATTTTAATTCCAGAACATCTGCCTGCTTACAGATAAGAGTCAGGGGAGAAAGGCAACTGTGTTGAAGCTCTTTCTTGAAAAACAATGTTTTCTCATATTGAACAAAAAATATGCAGAATGAGTAGTTGATTAGTGGATTGGCATTATTTCTCAGATGCCATTATGTAGAGAAATGCTCAGGTAATTTAAATCCTTGCTGTGTCAATTCCCAGTCTTGAAGTATTTTAGAATTGTTGATCTTTCAAACTGTTGACAGTCTGAAGAAGTATATGAAGTTCTAGTCATTTACCTCATGGTGAAATTAAAATTACCTCTGTATTGTGTTTGGCTTTTCTCCTGTTTTGCCTTGTGGATTTTTAGGTTTGTTTTTGTTTTGTTTTGTTTTTTTTTTATGACTGCACAAAACCAACTTATTTATACTGAGTTCTTGTAAGGTAATGAGTGGGAAAAAATAAAAGAAAGAAAGAAACAAAAATATATGTAATACCAGAAAGGAATTGTGAACTTAAGAAAAACAATTGTGGTTGGTTAGCACAGTTTTTTATGTTGGTCTTTTGTTGTTGTTGTTTTGGTTTGGTTTTTGGTTTTTGGTTTGGTTTGGTTTGCTTTTTGTTGTTTCTTTGTTCGTTTTGTTTGTTTGGTTGGTTGTTGTTTGTTTGTTGTTTGGTTGGTTTTGTTGGGTTTTTTGGTTTTTGTTTTGTTTTGTTTAAACATAAACTACAATCCATTTTTGGCCTCATTTATGGAATTGGTAAACACTGGTAGAGTAGCGGGGAATGTAATTATTATAACCTGTGGCTAAATCCATTTCGCTCAAAGTGATTTAGTTAGCACAAATGGTAATGTATAATGAATTTATGTTGAATGTTTAATGCTCTTCCTTGCAGTACGTGTTATCAGAAGTAGTACCAATATTTTATTTTCACATACATTTTATTTTATTCTATTTACATTAAATTAATTTGCCCAACAAAAGAGAGATAACTGTGGAGAGTGTAAATGATAGTCTACAAACATGCAGAGAGACAAAATGGAATTAGAGTTTTTTTAATGATTGTCCTTTTTAATAGCTGGGTGGGGTGGTGACTAAGACTGTATTTTCAATTACTCTTCAGGTCATTAATGTTGATTACATTCTTCTTCTAACCATAAGTCTTTATTTAATGAAAATGTATGCCACCCACTAAGCAGGCATGTAGTTAGGGAACAATACAGCAGGATTTGATTGCCCTATTAACAATAATCATCATGAGACTTTGGGAGTAATAATTTAATGACTTCTTGCCCTCTTGTGCTACTTTTTGGTGGTGTTCATTTAGCATGTACTACAATGATATCTCTAATGAAATTAAAACTTGCCAGCAAGCATTATTAGCTAGAGATAGGCAGGTATTGAAATAACAGACCTAAAAGAGCTCCAGTGACTGTCGTTAAAATATCTGTATATAAGGTAACTTAATTTGAATGAGGTAGGCTGACCTCTTAGAAAGGTAATAATTTTCAATGAGTGGCAGGGTTCATGCGAAAGAGACTGGGAGGGAGGCAGAGGTTTTCTTTGTCTTTCTCCTCCTCACAATTCAGTCATTGCCAGCCTTGTGGATGAAATACAAGGCAGGTGACACAGAGCTGGAACTAACTCAATCAGAGAAAATGATGGGACAGCTTAAAGATTCCCTTTTATGAGGCACAGTCTTGCTTACAAGCAGGTAAACTGTGTATCTCTCTCCTGATGGGTGCAGCTCTGGTCCCTAAAGATTTCTCTCTTCTGCACTCTGAATTGATTACTGGAAACTGTTTTGCAGAGGCAAAAAAATAAGTTGTCACAGAAGATATTTTACTTAGTCTTACATAAAGAACTACAGTTAGGGAAGGTAAATGCTGTTGTTGTCTGTGCTTTTAACACTTCTTTGTGCCAGAAGAGAGAACTCTGTGTCTCAGTTTGCACAAATTTTGCATATTTGCACAAATTTCCTCCTCACTCAACTATTGGGTTGCCCAAAAAGTAATTGTGGGTTTTTTCTAAAAGATGTCTTAAATGTAAATTTCAGGTCATTTTAAACCACAATTACATTATGTAACTTGACAAGCTTGTTTTAGAAAAGAAAGTGTACAAAAGAAATTTTGATAGCAATTATTTATTTGGCATCCATTTCAAAATGGGAAAAAAAACCCCAAACAACAACAACAACATTTTTGCCATATTTTGCTGTATTACTTCCAAAAAGGAAAAAACACTGTGCAAGGTCATAAAAATTTATGTGAAGTGTGTGGTGAAGATGTCTTAAAACTATGGCAGTGTCAGAATTGGTTTGCTTAATTTTGGTCTGGATATTCTGATATTAAAGATGAACCACACTCAGGAAGGCAAATTGAAATTGATAATGGCAAAAATAAGACATTGATTTAATCCAATCAGTGTTTAATGACACGAGAGATTGCTGATAATCTTAACACATTAAAATTGAGCATTGAAAACCATTTAAGACAACTTGGATATGGTAGGAACCTGAATATTTGGGTGCCACACAAGCTCCAAGACATCTGTGATTCTCTCTTGGAAAGTGAAGAAAACAATGCATTTTTTAAACATATGATAACAAGCAATGAAAAATGGATAATCTGCGGCAATGAAGAATGAAAAAGGTCATTGAGCAAGTGTGATGAACCAGCTCAAGGTACTTCAAAAGCAGATATTCACCAGAGGAACCTTATGCTGTCAGTCTACTGGTATTTCGCTGGTAATGTGTGTTTTGCATTTCTTCCAAGGAACCAAACCATTAATTCAGACAAGTACTGTCGTCAACTGGATAAATTAACTGATGCCATCAAACAGAAGCATCCAGAATTGATGAACCGTGAAGGTGTTGTGTTTCTTCATGATAACGCTAGACCACATACCAGTTTGGTCACTCATCAAAAATATTTGCAGCTTGGATGGGATGTGTTACCACATCCACCGTATTTGCCAGCCCTGGCCCCATCAGACTACCATTTGTTCTGTTCTTTACAAAATGCCTTGACTGGTAAAACCTTCACTGCTGATGAGGATATCAAATCTTTCTTGAAACTGTTTTTTGCCAAAAAAGGTAGGAACTTTTCTGAGTACAGAATAATGAAGTTTCCTGAAAGATGACAAAATGTAATTGAACGAAATAGACACTATATTCCTTAATGTGTTTTTTGCTTCCCATAAAAAATTCACCTTTCATTTACCCAGAAAAAAAATGCAATTACTTTTTAGTCTACCCAATAATTCTCTGAACTTTATCATATGTATTCAAGCTAAATAATACACTTAGTTAAGTTTTACTAAGCAGAGACCTACTACTGAAATAACATTGACTACAAAAACACAATGTGCTGAGCATCTGAAGAACATGGACACACAAGAATGAAGAGTACATTGCTTGAGTAGAGGTGTCAGCTGCATGCATGCTTACAAAACCAAATGCAATTCTTTTCCAAAATCTTTCTTCCGGCGTAAAGCACACTTGATATCGTAAGTGTTTGCTTATATTGATCCATCAACTGAGATTCTGGCAGTGAGTGGCTGAGTGCTCCTGCTTTATTCCAGTGCAAAGTTAAACTTTAGTGTGGTTTGCTAAAATTAATCTGTGTAACACCAGACTGAAACTCTCAGGGGACTTTCACAAGTCCAATAACCACATCTTGGCTTGGAGGGAGTAACTAATAGATGAAAGGCTGTAAAGAGGTAGCTTCCTAGAACCTCACTGGCATAACTGCTGATCAGTAAACCTAGTGCATCTCAGTGTGAGATCAAAGTATAAGTCACTTCCAGCAGTGGCTGAAGGTAAACATTCCCACCTACAGCTGAGAGATGGATTAACAAACTGTTCTTTATTATATTCCACTAGTTGCTAACCACCATGGAGCCTGAAGTTTGTAGTTGGTTTGTTGTCAGTCCATCAGCTGGTCATATTGCAGAATGGTGGAAGTTTAAGCTTTCCAGGCAGGCTTGTTCACACCCAAAGAAAACAGTGGAGATTTAACCTTGTGATGTTAAACAAATTAATTTTCAGCACACACATAAGTATGGGCACACCTAACAAAGCATACATAATACAAAAACGCAATGGAAGATTTTGTTATCTGAAACGAGCCTCAATTCCCAGTAACAAGAGAATTTAGGCTACCATATGAGGTCAAAATAAAATGTTTGTGATTGTCCTTTATCTCACATATGTTAAGCTGATTGAGTATTTATGCTTTGCTCTGTGCTAGTGACAAAACCTCACACTGTATTAGTGCTGTGTTAATCTCATAATTAGTGCTGCATAGAAGCTTCCTTCAGCCTTAGAGTTTCCGATATTACTTTCACTCTTACAAGTGTCCTTCATACTGCCTGATGCAGTTGGTAAAAGTTCTTTTTTTTTTTGACTTGTACCTGGTTTTAAAGTCATGGTTTATGTGGATTTTAGAAAGACTCTATAATCTTCATCAATTATATAGACAGTGGGATTGAGGGCACCCTCAGCAAGTTTGTAGATGACACCAAGATGACTGGTGCAGTTGACATTCCAGAGGGACGGGATGTCATCCAGAGAAATGTGGACAAACTGGAGAGGTGAGTCCATATGAACCTCATGAGGTTCAACAAGGTCAAGTGAACAGTCCTGCAGCTGGGTAGGGGTAATCCTTGTTATCAGTACAGGCTGGGGGGATGATGTGATAGAGAGCAGCCCTGTGGAAAAGAACTTGAGGGGTACTGGTGGATGAAACACTGGACATGAGTCAACAACGCGCGCTTGCAGCCCAGAAGACCGATTGCATCCTGGACTGCATCAGAAGTAGTGTGGCCAGCAGTGGTTCTGCTCCTCTACTCATATCCATTTGATTAAGGATGTTACATGCAGCTCTGCACTGAGGTTTGTCCTAAAATTTATTGAGTGAGCAGAAGACTGCTGTTGGCGACAGCCATTACTCCATAAGCAGATCTCCTGTGCTGTGCAGCACTTGTAGGCCAAATGCTTGCAGTAACCATCAGGCTAATTGAATATGCACTGTACCATTGTCCCAGGAAAGATGAGAGTCAGGAGCCAGTGGGTGCTACTAGAACAACTTCTGCTACCAGGGCACTTTTTGTCAATGGCTTTTTCTCCTGCACGTCACTGGATGAGCATCTGCCTGCTTATCGCAGAAAGCAACAGTCCCTGAGTGATAAAACAACCAACCCAGATAGAAATTTTGTCTAGATGGAAGGGCAAAAACTTACTAGCATTGTTCTCCAAGCTTCAAGTGGTTGGAAAGTCAGGTTTGGTACTTCTTCAAGTAACCTGTTTGTCACAAAGGGCTCTTCTTAAGTGAGGTGAAGGCACAAATCCACTGATTTTGACAGAGACTTAAATCTACTCCTTCAGCAATTCAGATTAAAGTTTGAGATTAAGTATCTGACATATTTTTTTAGGTCTAGGTTTCTGTTTTTAAACTGTTTAATTGTTGCTTCTCTCCAGTAATGTCCATTTCAGTAACTGACACCTTTTCTCCTTATTATCCTTAAGATCACTTTAGAGAGGAATAAAACTGGCCCCAATAGTCATTAGTTAACCAGTTGCTATCTGGTCAAGTAGTAGAAATAAGTTTCAGTGTTTCTTGACTTTTTATGTTGTATCAGGAAATTTGAGGACAAAACCTAGTACTACGCAGATACAGTGGAGAGCAGAAGGATGATTACCCAGAGCTTTCTAACAATACACACAATAAAATTTCTGCATCATTCTCTCACAAACTGTTACTTTTAAAAATTAATAAGTGTGAGTGCCAAAAGCTAGCTGCTGTGCAAGCTTATAGCTTTTCAAGAAGAGAATTCAACCTGTTAAGTCTAGTGACTGTGGGGCAAGTGTCAATACAAGATTAGATGACACTCAAAAAGTGCAAAGAAAAAAAAATCTATTCTAGATGCTATGTCTTGTAAAAAAGTATAAACCATATCAGCATTGGAAGGCAGTATAACAGAAAGTGTTATGAATATCAATCACAGAAAGTGTTTATATCCCATAAATTCATACAGTACAGTCTGTCTGGCATACAATGTTGAAGTTAAAGTCAACTTTGATGGAAGTAGTATTACACCCTTGAGATTCAAACTCAACCTGATGTTTTCTATTTGCAAAATGTCGTAATTTCATGTCAAACAGAAAAGGTGTTACTTTACAGATTTTATCATGTTCAGGAAACATGCAACAACCTGGTAACTCATGTGGAGTGATTCTGGTCACACATTAAGAGCTACAATACTGCAAGTGATGTCTATTGAGATAGACTTTGGGTTACTTCAAGAAAATTCTGTTTAATTAATTTGCCATAGGGGGAAAGA
>NW_010157154.1:21717-28040 GCF_000695765.1 Mesitornis unicolor
CTACAAGATGCATTCCTAAGCTTAAGCTATTATAGCATGATTTAGCTATGCAAACATTCTTTGCTTGGACTCAGAACCACATAAGATGTCTCCTGTATTTGGCATATGTTTTATCTTTATTTGTATACAGTGAAGAGTTGTCAGGAGGTATTTAAACTTCTTAAGTGTGGTATCCATTGTATTTCAAGAATCTTTGTCTTACTTGTTCATACGGTTGGTCTTTATTTTGTTTCACTTCAAGGAGTTCTATGCATTAATCTAAAAATTTTAAAGGAAAAAAATACATCCAGGCATTTTTAACCTACTACCACATACAGCACACACAGTTTAAAAGAATACCATTTCAATCTAGTCCTGCTAATCTCTCCTAGCTGTTCAATTGAGTGGTTCTTCATCTTCTGTCTGTCATATAAGGCAGAAACACCTTTGTCAAGCATCAGGAACTTATTTCTGTTAGATTCTTCCCTTGATTACCCTATTATTGGTAAACTATATTGCTTACTTGTGAGTATTTTCTGAGTATCTAAGGCAGATATCAACTAGCTGTATCTAAATCTTTTCCACTGAAGAACTCTGACATTAAGAAAATTAATATCTGTTTTAGTCATACAACATTAAAACTGTTGTTTGACATTTAAAGGATTGTTTGGTGCAAATCTTCTACTGGATTTAGATTTTTTGAATAGTATTTCAAAGAGAAATAAAATCTGCAAGAGAATTTTAGAAGTTTCCCCCAGAAAGTAAGAGAAATAAAAATTAAGTTTGTCTGATAATTATTCACTACAAAGGCTTTGATTTTAGTTCCTGATACTTCCCATAAATTCTAAAGCACAAAGAGAGAAGCTCCTTAGCTTGATGATTTGAGGTTTTAGGGTTATAATAACATTGATGGTAATATGATTAAAAAGCAATAGGAGGCTTGGTAGATTCAGCGATTCTACATTACAATTGAAAAGACAAACCTGAGAAAGCGTGATTTCTCCTGGACTTTAATTTTATGGAATGAACTCACTAATTCAATTTACTAATCTCATTTAAAAAGTTTCCAGACTGGGGTGGGAAGGGAGACGGAAAACCACCACCAAGGAAAAACACAGAAAAGGCAACAGAGAGTTTTTAAATTATTACAAAGTAAAGAGAACACAGGTGATTTTAGGGAATTTTCCTTTTATGTTTTATACTCTTATAGCTCATATTATTTGCTCAATTCTTTGATGCAGAACAGTGGTTAGTGATCTTTTATCAAAGTATGTAAATACTGTATATTCTTTAGCTTTGCAGCTCCTCTAACTTATGCTCTATTTTACCAGAGACTTGAACATTTTTCTTTCCTGTTTATATATCACTTCTTTGACATATAGGCATGGGAATGCTTTTCTGCTGAAGCTTTTTCCTTCTAATTGCTTCCACTTGTACTACTGTTCAAATAAAGGGTTTGGAGATTAATTCATATTGGTGCATCTCTTCTGAAAAAAAAGGTTATGATTCACAAAGATATTAAGTTTAGTGAAGCTCTAGTAACTAAGAATTGTATGTCTGTCTAGAAAAGAATCAACAGAGCTGCAAGAGACCATTTCCTCATTGAAGAGGAAGTTACTTAGCCATGAGACATACTCCAGTTTAGGATATTCATAACGTCACTTGCAACAATGGGTGAAGAACAGTAGAAGTAGTAGAGGCCCACAGCCTTACAGAGACAACTAACAAATTAGGAAATAGTTTTTTGTTTTGTTGTTTTGTTTGAGGATTTTTATAAATCTGAGGTGGAATATCTGAGGAAATAGGCAAGTACTATGTGAACTTCCCAGTAGCATCAATTGTAAGAACATTTTTGCATCCCAGCTATATCAATATAGTACCATCTACATTAATATATCAGCGGTGGTAGAGAGTAACTTTTCCTGCTAAAGAGTAACTAAAACCTTCATGATATGCTAATATCATAATAAGCTAATTGTTGTACCTGAATAAGATCAGTCTTCCCATATTTTTATGGTGTCAAGTTAGGCAGTTTCCTACAACTACCCACACAGATGTGTGATAGTAACAACCAGGAAAAAATACCACATTAGAACCTTCAGTAGAATATGAAGGTTTTGGAAAAGTGTTTCAATGAATGCCATTTATTAGCAAAACAGTGGGAGGGAAAATTGGTTATTTTAATTTAATTCATCTGTTTCATTATTTTATTAATAAAAACTCAAATTTTCATGTCAGTATGTTTTTTCTGAGTAAAACCCAAACTTTGCTGTCATTACAAACATTCTAAAGACATGTAGTAAAATAAAATCAGAATGCTTTAACCAAAATATTGCCTAGACTCCAACTTTTAAAATCTGCAGTATTGAGAAACTTGAGAATTTCACAATATGACAAAACTTTTATAAGACAGAAAAAATATTTTTAACAAAATACTTATATAAGTACTCTGTTGATGAAAACAAAAATATAAATAAGTTATAATGCAACTCCAGGTAATCTACCAGGGAATCAAGTATCAGGGAATCAGGACCATAGCCAATTTCTTATGTCCTTGTTCCCCTTAGCCCCAGTCTCTATATTATTAATTAAGGATAACGTGTTTCTTAAACTATATCCAACTGGATCTTTCTATGGGCATTTTTTGTGTACAGCTGTTTGTATTGTCAGATTTCTGTATTTACACATGAAAAACATAGATATGAAAAGCATTTGGTTTTCTAAGCACTGGGCTTATATAGTCCATTGGATATAGATTATCCAGTTGAGATATGCAGTAATGGACACTGATAAATTCCTGAGGAACCAGAGACCACTGGCTTTGGTTTCTTAAATAAAATATTATACATGTCTTCACCAAGATGGTACGAAATCTTTACATACTTCTAGATCTACAAAGATTTTGGTTGCTTTGATAAGAACACTAGGAAAATATTTTATACACACTCTCTCCACAGACTTGATAATCTTTGTTCTCTGATATGATCACTGTTGCCTTTAACAGGATTAATATAAAATAGAGTTAAACCAAGACTCCCAGGATTGTCAATGCACCTGGATCTACTGCATATCTTTGTCACATCCTGACATACATTCAGAGTATATCCTGATCCTCACCCAAGCCCGTTTCCAGTGGAAGAATAAGTAGAAAGAGTTTGTCATGTGTTTCAGCATGTTGCTTAGTCTAAACAAAGTGGCAGACCAGGACAGTGATATGTATCTGCTCTGAAGTTGAGACACACCCAGTGACATTTTGCAAAAGTTCACTATTGAGGTAATTCTGTGGTACGTTGTTGCACTAGAAAACTTTTTTTCTTCTCTTGAGTGTAGGCTCTGTTATGTATTAAATATCTTTAAAAGAAATCCATCTGAAGGTAGATGATGGTGAGACAGTGAGAGTATTGAGTTCAAGAGTTTAAAACTCAAGAGTTTCTCAATTCTAAAAAAGTTTTGATTTGCCTACAATCTATCTATACATAAGCATAAAATCAGATGTTAAAAAAAAATCTCTAAAAGCTAAGCTTTCCAAACAGAGAACCCAAGGTGAGATGGAACAGAAGTAAATAGATTTATAAATAAATTTTCTCCCTACCCACTGTGTCCTGGCAGCAGATATTCTTCTTATGGGTTCTTCTCTGCCTAGGAACAAGGTAATTATGAGAGAGGCAACAACATTCATGCAGTGCTTTCCAGATCCTTAGGAAACATTTCCTTTCTTTTTTCTAACCTGAGGTCTAGCTGGGTGTTCCTTCCCAGCAAGGGTAGCACAAACTGCAGGAACCACACTTCTCCAATGTGTGCATTCATTCACAAAGCACCCAGGGAAGTGTGTGCATTCAACAGAACCTCCATGTCTCTCAAACTTACTTTGTATTCAAGGAGCTTTTTCCAGCTGAGGATATACTTTTGTTATAAGGAAGGCTCATCCTGCTGTTTCTGCTGGAGATTCTACCTGACCCAGGGGGCAAAAGCTAAAACAAGGTAAACAGCCTTTACAAAAACTTCTAGAGGAATATAACACAGTAAGGTGTAAACAAGTGAACAGAATTTATTCAAAGATTTAATACACTTTTAGTTTCTGCATATGAGTTTAGCTAGCCTGCTCTTACCTGTAAAATGAAACAAACTGCAGGAATCACTTGACCAGAAGGTCATTGCAATGCTTTTGTTTGACATTTTGATGCTAGTGAAAATGGTCTTTGCATTCAGTTTAAAGGCTTATCCTTTCCTGATTGCTGCTGGCTTTGATGCTATGTATTTTGTGATCTAAGGCTGGAATTTCAGATCATATCAGGCAGGATTTTGCTGGAGCCACAATAGGATGTGGCCTAGCAACTTTTGTTATTTTTCTTGGGTTTAATGGTAGTTTTGCACCAAGCCAAGGGAACAGGATTTTCTCTCTATTGTCCCCTACCCTCCCAGGGGAGGATTAAAAAAAAAAGGGGGGAACAGAGAAAAAAAAGATGCTTCACACAAGGTTGGAAGTTAAGACTGTAACAAGTTTAATGAATAAACAACAGGGGAAAGGAAAAGGGAATTAATAAGGAACAAAGAATATTTAACTATATACAAAACCCAATTCCAGTAGTCCCGAGTAGAAGTGTCCGAGCAGTGCCTCGTGGCCACTGTGACCGCTGTAACTCGTCACCAGGGACTGCAGTGGTGCCGGGAAGCGGGTGGTGGTGGATGCTGCAGAGCACATGGAGCCAGGGCGGGCGATCCCAAGATGCCATGGGAAGCAGCCCAGGAAACCAGGAAAAGCCCGCGAAACCTTGGGCCTCCTCGGGTTTTTTTATAGACTGTGGCCAGAAAGAAGAGGGAACAGTATTGATCTCGGACCCCCCCAGGGTCCTACAGACACTACCTATCCTTCCCTTTCAGGCTGTTAACCCTTAAACCATAACAGAAAGATATCACTTCTTCTGTTTTCTCTTTTCTTAACAGAGCTTACACCCTGACTTTATTGTCTCCTCTAAAGTCCTTGAGATATTTAGCACTGTGCTATCCTATGACTCAGAGGTGATAGTGGTACCATGTTGCTGTCAAAATTATGGTGATATTGAAGAGATGAGTATATTTGTGGTGGATGTTACATATATTTTCTCTACTAGGCAAAGAATTGGAGCTAGAAGAACCAGAATAATGTGTGCATAACCCTTAGGGAATCACTGTGGTCACTCCTCTCCTCATTTAATTTTTTCATTATCATTGACATTTCTGAAAATGGAGCTTTGTTAAAGACTTCTGGCTTTTATCAGTGGGCTAGCAAAATAAGGTTTCCCTGAGGGATAATGCATATGAGAAAAAGAATTATGTGAAACACTGTAATTATAATGTTGTGATGGTATCTTGCAAGATGAGACAAACTGTGGAGTAATGTACTATGGAAACTATTTAAGAGCCAGAGTCTAATGTCTTTACTCTCTTTGACTTCAAGCAACTTGTCCATAAAGTGCTACTTTGTGAGTAGTTCAGTTGCTACTTATGAAAGGAAGGATGGCCTTTGTAGCTAAGATAGTCAAGGAACATGGACACTGTTCTTTTACTTAACCACTTTCTTCCTATGAAACATTGGAAAAATTGTTTGACCAATCCAACAAATGGAAAGCTCACAATAGTATTGTGTCTCAAACTTTTTAGCATGTTTGGTTTTGCACAGATCAATGCCTGCTAGATGTCATCTATGCTTATGCTTTTCCACTACACTGCTTTTCAATCATATCCTAAAGTTTTTCTCATACTCTAGCTCTTGGACTGCCTTCTTCTGGGGTTCTTAAATATGGCCCAGCTGGAACCAAATCTTAAAGTGATCTATGTGCTGCAGCCTGTCAAGTTACCAACAAACATCAGTCTGATTGTTTCACACACTAGAGAGTAAGAAGTCCCCAGTTTGTATGATATAGGGGCCCAATCTGCACCTCTCTAGCTTCAGTTTCTCCATGCACAAGATACAGAGTCTGCTTATTTGTAGACATTGGCAGTGGGCACTATGTGGCAGGATCTCAGCAACTCAACACTGGTTGGATAAAATTAGTTAGTAGGTCAAAGGTGCTGTGAAACTTCTCTGTAGAAGTATAAATGACTGCTCTGGTTTGAGCTAAATAGAACTGATTTTCTATTTAGTGATTTTACTTTTCAGCTCAGTCTCTTTTAAGTGGCTGAACTTGCTGAAAGTGAAGGCATTATTTTTCCCAGACAGTGCTGCTAGAAGATATGCTCAAGGTCAGTTGTCTTACTATGGGTGCCGTGTCTGCGCCTACGGAGGGAGGAAGCGGAACCAAAACTGACCAACTAGGTATTGCATCACACATATGTCATACTAAGTATAAAACCGAGGGATCACG
>NW_010157155.1:0-23405 GCF_000695765.1 Mesitornis unicolor
GCACTGGGCCTAAACCACGACAGACATACTGAAATAAAATGAAAAGCCAAAACGCCCTGTGCAGTTTTTGTCTACTCTGAGCCACTTCTTGCGGATCCGGTGTGATGTCGTGCGATTTATTTTATTTTTTTTTACCTTAGGCGTTGTTCAATGGAGAGGCTCTTTCAGTTGGTGCTTTTTGCATGCTCCTCCAGCTGCCCAGTGGCATGCTTTCCATGACAGATGCTCTGGCTTCATTCTTAACATATGTTCCAGATGATAATTCCATCTTCTTTTCTGGATAACTTTAGAGCCAAGGGGTTTTTGAGCTGTCTAATGAATCTTGGCATCTGTTATAAATTCATTCCATTTAATACATAGTATTTTTCTAAGGCATTTGCTTTCAAAGGCATTTAGATGTCTGTACCTTTGTTGGATTTCCAGCTTTCACATCCATATGTTGAGATGGAAAGAAATATCTGAGCTGAAGTTTCACACCCTGGTCTTTAAAACATGGATTTTTATGACCATATCTTATTTAGTTGGTAAATGAAGCTGTTGCCTTGCCAGTTTGTAACACTGGCTCCTTACTGAAATCCCCAGATGACAGGCACCTTACTACCAAGATACACAAATTTATTCCCTTCTTGTATTCCTTTACTTTCCAGTATAGTATTTGAGCTGGGAGTTTCCAGGGATTGATTATATTTGTCTAGATGCCTTTTCCTTAGAATTACATAATAGCATTGTAAACAAAACAAATAAAAAGATAATGCTTTTCATTTAACTTCATCTTCTAATCACTGAAGGACAAAGACATGCTGCAGCATCTCAGAAGTTTCCGCAATTTCTCTTTGTTACAGAAACTTCTCATTATTTAAGCAATCAAAAAATTACCAGTCTCTCCAATTTAAGCTTTCAGTACTTTTTTTCCTGAAACGCTATCCTCACATTAAACTTTCTCTAGGCTTTTTCTTCTTTGATGCTTCTCTATCTAGCCATAGTTACTTCATTTCTATGCCAAAGCTGCTCTATCTAGCCATAGTTACTTCATTTCTATGCCAAAGCTGCTCACATACCCAGCCTATCCAACCCATCTTTTAAATGTCTCTGTTCTCTGTATCCTTCTCATTTTATCAATTTCTCTCTGCCCTTGACAGGCCCACCGGCTGTTGAGAACCGTGCAAAACCAGGAGCATTTACTCTTGGGACCAGAGAAAACTGAGGCCAAGGGAAAGGTGTAGCAAAACTAACAACAGACTTTTACACTGGGAATAACCAGTAGCAGTCACAGTATGGACAAAAATTAAAAGTACCTGTAAAGCATTCTAACTGGTTAAATCATGATGCATCAAATTTCTTGGTAGAGAATAATTGTTAATATTTATCTATTTTGAGAAAAGATTAAAATGTTAATGAATGGATTAATTTCTTGCTTTGTGTATTAACATAAAAAATGCACAGTCTAGGGGAAGAAATACAAACGGCTCTTCAAGGAACTCCAAAGAAGACACATGGAACATTTTTAAATATGTTGATTGGCAAAAGACAGAGATTGTAGTAAGCCATCCTTCATATAAACTGTGCATCTGATCAGTGTAAAACTTTTCTCTATGCTACAGTTACACATATATTGACATCATCAGTCTACTAACCATGGATGGCTTTTAAGGAACAATGAGATTGCAAGAAAGCAAAGGCTAATAAGATGCTAAAGCTCCAATGCAGAACCATATTTACAGAAAAAACACAAATGCCTATTGTGAGGCAATTTACCAGTCACAATGATTCCACCAAATATGAACACAACTTCCTATCTGGCAAAACTCACTTTATTATAGAGATCTTTTCCTTTTGTAAGGAAAGGTCAGACACAGTATCAGACAGTGATGTTTTTGCACGCATGTTGTCTCTCAATAAAAAGAGCTTTCTTCTCTCCCTTATTTTACCCAGCTCTGGTGTAGCATCTTGTTGCCTCTTTTACTAGAAAATTCAATACAATAAACAAACACAAATTCAGATGCTATGTTCTTATGTAAGAATAAGTTTAATTACTGAAGTATGTTCCTCAAAAACACTCAAAATACCTATTAATATTAGAAATTTTTAGAATGTGACCTTGAGTTTTATTCTCGAAGGTAATATTTATTATTATTTGCCTATCTACAGCAGATTATTTAAACCCTCAATATCAATACACCCAACATTTGTGGCATTTATTTGTTACCTATTAATAAGTATCATGATACTCAGGAAGCTGGTACAAAAAAACCACTTCACTTAAGACTTATACATAAGTATGTATTGCACAGCTATCATATACCACAGATAATGCACTATGACCATAACTGTTTCCCTAACTCTCTCTTTGCCCACTACATATCTACAGCTATCTTCTTGGAGAGGTTGCAGGGGAACGCAAACTGTCAGAAAGGATCCCCCCAAAAAAGCTGGGTTTTCTGTCTGTTTATTATTTTTATTATAAGAAAGAGCGAGCATTATGGTCATAGCCAATGGGAAACTACAAGGTGTTGGTATGTGCCTGGAGAATATGACATGCATGAAATTTATCCATTTGTCTAATATCACCAAGACTGTCCACACACTGCACATAACAGAAGCTCCCTGTCTCCTTTGGAGCAAGGATGGTTGGATCAAGTGAAGGAAAAGTTCAACAGCTCTACATAATAAACCTCTCTGTCCCAACAGCAGTTCCACCTAAAATCCTATGTGCATGGTGTAAATTAAATGTGCAACATCTTAGCTGTTATTGAAAACCATCCAAAGGGATCCCAAATACAAATGTTTACAACAAAAATTAATTTCAAACATAAATTGTGCAAGTTGAAATCATAAAGTGTCCGACTCTTCTCCAAATTTTGGTATATAACCAAATGAAACCACAAGTATGGTAGCGAAGAATAAATTTAAGCCAAAATTTACTTTTACAGGAAATCTATCAAATGCAGAAGAAACTCTACAGAAAACTCAAGAGCCTTAAAAATTAACATTATCTGAAGTTTCACTGATTGTCCACCAACATAGTATGGTATAAGTATAATTTTCATCTTGAGTAATAATATCCAGAAGCCACCAAATCACTAGCCTCAGAAGGATATCTAAGCTTTGGGTGGTTTTTGTGGTTAACACGCTCTTTCAAAACAGCTTTCAAACTCTAAACCCAAGAGACTTTACTCTTGGAAAGTTGGTGGCTCCCACTAGGACTGGGCTGTCCTACCCCTCCACCCTGCCACTCATGCAGTCCTGTGCATGCCAGTACTACTGCTTGTGCAGCTAGAAAGATAAAAACAGATTTCTTTTCAGCCAGATACACTTTCTGGTATGATTCGCCATGTCACCATTAGGAGCACAAGTGCCAACACAACCAAGCAAGAAGAGGACATGACACCTCCCCCATTTCAGCAACAGCTTCCACCTAACACACGTCTGAAGTAACCATGGAACTGCATCTATCCGGGACAAGTTCAAGAGCTCCTAATTAAAATACAGTAGTTGCTGCTGCTGCTTCTCAAGATAAGAATGAACTTGTTCAGAAAAGTGTCCAATGTATTAGTCAGCATGCATAAACTGGCATGGTATTATAAAAGCCAGCACAGTTCAAACCAAAGTGAGCGAATACTGAATTCAAAGTAAAGCAATCAATGCTTGTGCACACAGTTTTGTAAGTTTTTTCACGTTTGTAAAGGTTCTACCACTAATCCACCTGCATGGTTCTGTCAAGTCAAAAGAGTGTAAGTAGAGGTAAAGGTGTTGCCATGTTCCTATAAATCACTCTCCCAGTGCTCAGAGGTTTCCTCCAGTTTCTCTGGAAAGCATCCAGCAAGAAACTAACCGTAAGAATTAATAATGGACAACTGAGTTCTTTGCATCTTATCAACAACTCCTTCCTTCATACGCCCTAACAGTTTTCACCTCTTCCTCTGCAACATGTCAGGAGAATAAACAAAACCCAAAAAATCCACTGCGACTCCATCAAGCTGAACTTCAATTACTATTAGACTCATTCAACTTCCTATGTAAACAATTACATTTTTAAAAGCATGAATACTGAAATGTAAGGGCACTTGGAATTTTCACAAGGATGAACAAACTCACATTTAGGAAGCCTCTGAGGTGAAGCATCAATACTATTTCCATTTTATCTGAGGGAAACTGCGGCTTGGACAAACTCAGGTTAAGAACTGCAATACTGAGTGCCCAATTTAAGATACTGTTGGCCCAAATCTTTACATAATTTACCACCTTACATGTCTGTCTTCATTACAAACATAGTTGTCTGTAAGTTAATGGCAACCAAAAAGCACAGAGCACTTGTAAAAAGCAGCTATGGGACCTCTCTGGTGGAGTGGTTCTCATTATCTAAGCCTAGTTAGCAGCTATCTGTGAAGATTTTTCTGGTTTCAGTAACTTTCTTAGCATGACAGTGCTGATAATGACCAGCAGGAAGATATCCCCAGCAAAATTTTTACACTTCAACTGTCCAAATGTGAATAACTGAGGATTACAGAGTTTGGAATTTCAATGTAAAAATGGTAACAGCAACTGATGAAACTGGGGACTTTCTAATTTTACATGGTTAATATGTTATTATGTAGTAATTAAATATTTTTGGGAAGACTACCCTCAAAGGCAAGACAGCCAACATTTCGAACTTTGAATCTATCTTGAAAAAGGGAAAGTGTTTTCTTCTCCGTGTCGTGGCAGCCAACACGTTCATTTCCTATCCTCCTATTAGTTTTAAGAAAGCACTCTGTCAGAAAGCAAACATTTAGAGTTTACAGTAAACAAGATGTCAGTTGTAATGATTTGATTACAGAGAAATGTACTTAGATTTACAAAAAGTAAGCTAATACTGCCCTGATTTGCAATGAAAATAATCAATAATAACACAGACTAGCTAAGACATCTTTAGAGATAGTACTAAAAAAGACTGGAAAAATTAAACTGGATGTACATCTACGTTACAGATAAGGAGTACAGATCTGAAGCTAATCTCACAATTATCAACTATTACAAGTTTTGGTTTACACTGTGACCACACCTCATGCATTCCCACTATCAAGAGTCTTAGTCCATAGGAACAGACATGACAGTGAGTCCAAAGTAAAGCTCTGGAAACGTGCAGATGGTATGAACATCAAAATCAAAGCACCTCTTGACAGAATCACCCCTATTGTGCTATATTATGTGCTAATGAGTATGTACAACGAGACCCAGGAAATCCTCCCAGTGCAAGTCAAAGTCTGTGCTGCTGAAAGTGAGCAACATATTTTTGCCTGCAATTCAGGAAATATCAAACTGCTCTCAATAAGTTGGAAGCTGAATAAATCCCAAGCCTTACCACCATCTTTTGAGGGGAAAAACCTCTCATTTCATCAACAGATTGTAGAGATGCTCATGGAAGGTCAACAGTTCCTCCAAGAAAACAGAAGACAACCAAGACAGCACTTGAGTAGTTATGAAACCTTCTTCCCTTGTCCTCCACCTTCTACCCATTCCCTAAATCATTACTAGTCTGACCTCTTCACAGAATCACAGAATCTCAGGAGTTGGAAGGGACCTCGAAAGATCATCCAGTCCAACGCCCCTGCCAGGGCAGGATCACCTAGACTAGGTCACACAGGAGCTCTTCCCAAAGCTTTTGTTTTTTTCTTTTTAAACATCTCAATTTGCAGTCTCCATTGCCTCTTTGACATTCAAGCCCTAAAACTTTGACTTCTCAGTCCAGCCCTAAAACTCCTTCAGGATCTAGTTTCAAGTCACAGCTGTTGACCTTATTAATGTTCTTGACAATTACAGCAGGGATAGTGTAAAAGAAGTGGATCCCACAGAGGCGTAAGCTGATTGACCTAGCTGAGGTGAGAAGAACAGGTACATAGATAGCCTTTGAAATAAAAGAAAGCTCAAAGACTTTGGAGAACTGCTGGACTGGCACATAGGTATACTGAGGGAAGATTATTTTCTTAATGAGGTATCAAAAGCCCAGGTATTACAAGCAAGTTATCCTTAAAATAACAACATCTTCAATATGAAAGTGACATAGACACAAATGAATTTAAGTTTTATCAACAGATTACAGTATGCCAAAGGTAGTATACAGCGTGACTATTTAGGCTTTAAGTAAAAATTAGAAGTAGGGGTTTTATTAAATAGAAAACGCATATTTGGGAAACAGTCCTTCAAAGCCTTCGTCAACAGCATACTTTGGACATTTAGTGATCTTGCAGTACTGACAGGACAAAGGGGCTGTGAGCAGGAAAAGGACGATGAGTTTTTAACATCTTGCTTCCCTAACCCCTGCAACAGAGAGTGTTAACCTGGCTTCTTCAGAAGTATTGCCCTCGTGGGTAACGAGGTAAACTGAGATGAATGAGAGAAACTGGCATGAATGGAGAAAACCTTCAAGACACGAGCAATAAGGCAGCATTCGTTGCACAGGAACTGGAACAGACATAAAAGAATACGTAACACCAGGGTGTCCAGAACATTCAAAAGACCCATTGCCTAGGTGTTTTCCTGTGAAACCAGCTACTTCTTGTCAGGAACAGTAAAAGCCTAAGGTGATAAGCATGGGAAACATGCCTTACAAGCCACTGAAAGGATGATAATAAATAAGACCCTTTCTGCGTATTGAACTTATTCAACTTCATTTTAAAAATCTGAAAATCAAAAGCACCAAGGTCAAGGTTCATTGATACATCCATGAACGTTCCACGTTAATAATACCCTACTACTACAAACGTAGGATAACACCTTCCTCCCTTCAAACATATTACTGCGCCTTCTTTAACCAAAGAACATGCACAGAACTTTAGCTACTACCATCTAGGATACCCCTCCATCTAGAAGAGTATCATTTTTACCAATCAGAATCACAACTGTACAGCCATTTAAAAACTAAGAACAAGCCACGCTGAAACAAAAATAATTTAAAAAAGAAAATTAATCAACCATGCACAATTATCTAAACTGGCATTCAGCAAGGATATTGCAGAGAAAAATCTTGCAACTGTTTAAAATACCTTGTGTTTCAGGCCTCAATTACTATAGCAAACTGCCTTTATCTGGTAATAATCCAAGGTAGAGAGTTGCAAAAATAACATTTACCAATTTACTATCTAGAAAGAACTTGGAATAAAGAGTTACATAGCAAAAAGAACAACCCACAATCATCCTAGCTACAACAAATGTAAGTTTTCTACATGGTTCTGACCTTCTTTCAGGGACAAGTAAGGTTAAAAAGGTTATAATTATTCTGGAAAAAAGAGCTTGGCACCCAATGTAAAGTGAATTGGAGAGAGGATGGGCACAGAGGGCCTTTCTCCTCACCAGTGGGGTGGCTGCTGGAAAATAGTCTGCACATACACACAGCTCTGCTCCAAGTGCATGGGGAAGCCAAAAAACACCAGTGTGTGAAGCTTCCTCAACTGCAAGCAACTTTACAGATTTACCTAAATCCATTTCTAGACACTGCATGTATGATACAGAAATCTCTAGTTATTTGAGAACTTTAAAAAAAATCATTTTAGATATACAGATGTATACAGATACAGAGGTATCTTCTCTTTGGTCCTCCTGGAGCTGCCTCTTCTAGATTAACATAATATTTTATTGGAATTTTACCGTAAAGCACAACTAGAGTAGAAAGACTATAAGAAAGGCTTATTTCAAGTGGTTCACCAATGAGACTTTACCTTAAACTACTATTCGTCAAGACAATTAGAAAAAAAAAGTTTAAATTTTTGCTACTTTGAGTAGCAGATGTTCAAGATAGTCTATTTAAATTTGTCTTAGTTAGAGGTGTGTTAAACTACTCAAATAATTCAGACAATCTGCAAACAAGACATCTGACAGGTTGTGAATAACACTCAATTAGTACCATAGCTTCTGAGATTAATTTTTCAATCAAAGCATTCCTGCCCACACAAAAAACCCCAAACAAAAACCAAAAACCCTAAACATACCACGTGACCTCAGTCTCTAGTGTGTATTTCCAAAATTAACATCTGTTTGGTCTTGGTTCAACTGTAAAACCCAATGTACATTAAATTAAATGATTTAGTACTTTTTCTCTATTTGAGAGGTTGAGGAAAGACATGGATCCCTAAGACTGAAAATAATTTGTACTTTAAACAGCAATTGTATTCCTGTTCAGAACAACAGATTTATTCCACTACACTATTTATTCTTCTTGATAGTAGATACAACAACAATAAATATTTTCCACACAGTTATTTCTTAAAATCCCATGATACCTGCAGCATGTCCTGAATTGCAAAACCGAAAACTGATCAGCAGTTGAGTGAATCTCACCCCAGTAAAACACACACATCTTATCCTATAAACGCTATTTAACATTACTCCAGATAATTCAATTCTGGATACTAAGATGTTATGAAAGGCTGCATTTGCAAAAAAAAAAAAAAAAAAACTAAAAATGGATACACTGTTTACAGGACAACCTCATTACAGGAAAGCTTCATGACATCTGCTTTTTACCGCCATCTCATTACATCAAACTTCTTAAGTTACCACGGCTAAGCCACAGTGATTTTATACTAGATTTCCCTCAAATAAAATTGGTGTATTAGTACTTCAGGTGAGCTTTGTGTGATAAAACGAGGACATAAAAAACTGTGAGGTTATATCACTGTCACCCCGATAAGCAAATGAGATACATTATCTATTCACTATACTTTGGGTAAATATATATCATGTAAACCATGTAAAGACTGCCATGACAAAAAGCATTATCTAATGTAGCACACTTGAAGGCAGAAGCCCAAACAGAGGTGTGCTAACTGAACTGACAACATTTTGTTTTCTCTTTAAATAATGATTTATCCACCTTGTTATGCAATAAACATCACGTTTACTCTCCCCAGACTAAATTTTAAAAAAATACTCTTTCAATTAAAGAACAAGGTAGTTGATATGTTAAATGTAAAACTAGGTCCTTTAAGAAGTTGGCATCTGTGTCAATTTTTCTTTTGTCCCAAATGATCTTTTAATAACATGGTAACAAAGACTCTTAAACCTTTTCATATGTTTAAACTAATTGAAATCTTGTGCACAGGTTATATATAAAGAAATTAGGTTGCAATTAAGCATACTTATTAATCATTCTTAGATCTAATTGTTGTGACTATTATAGACCACAGACAAGGTCAACTCTACAACTCAGGAAACTTTAGCTTTAAAGAAAAAAATACCACCAGAATTATATGCATAAAACCCACTTTTGCAATGACATAGCTCTAATCATGCTAAGTATACTCATCTATTTTAAAAAACCAGCTGCTTTCAAACTGATAAATTGAAAACAAAACATATCCTTCCTCTGTAAAACATTAGATTTTATTTAGTAAATACAGTAAAAACACATAAGTGAAATTAAAAATACTCTTACAATATTTTTTTTAAAAAAAAACCCTCTGCAAAACATTGGGCTTATAAGCAAATCAAAAATGCATAGGTCATTTTGGCAATTACTGTAGAGTCCTTACACTAACTGCATATATGTCAAATATGTGTTTTAACTTCTGCATATCAGCAGCATGGTTTGGATCAGCACATTTCAGATTTTTAGTCAAGATCACTTCCTTTTCACCTGTATGCATGAGAAGGAAAAATGTTGCTGTCATATAAAAAGGGAACTCAAAGGAAGACAACACATGTCTCTTCTAATATGGCTACAGGAATAGCTGGAGAACAGAAAGAAGAATGAAAAATTATTACCCTGTCTGAAACAAAACACACTGAGCCAGTGCACTGCAGAAGTATCTTTCCAGCACTGCAGGGACACAAGACCATAAGATGCTTGGTTCTTATAAAATCATTTAAGTTGGAAAAGCTTTTAAGATCATTGAATACAACCATAAACCTCACACTGTCCAGTCCACCACTAAACCATGCCCCTAAGGAGCACATCTACCCATCTTTTAAAGACATCCAGGGATGGTGACTCCACCACTTCCCTGCGGAGCCTCTTCTATGCTTGACCACTCTTTCTGTGAAGAAACTTTTCTTAATACCACTAGATCTGAGACAGTAAGTGACGCACAAGCTTCAAGACTGTCCATAGGAGACTGCTCAGCGGCTCTCCACTTGTACAAATTCTTATGTTTCTCAGGGTACACTTGCATGAGTACCTCAGTCCAGATAAGGAGAGCACTTCTGCAACAAATCTTCCTGTTGCCCTAGCAGATGCGCTTTTGTTTGCTGCATGGAGCAGCCCTGGAGTGCACAAATCTGGTTCCCTTCAGACAAAACTAAAAACCACGAGATGTACTCCACGAGCTACCACTGCTACTGGGGAACAGGAGCAGACAGGAACTGGTCCAAAGTAATACCCACTTCACCCTGCAAATGCACTGAGTGCAGATAGTTACTAGCTCCTCACCACAAATTATTTCATTCTCTGAATCCACTCTCACTAGACCCCATTACTTGCTCAGGCAGGCCCAGCCGCTGTGCTTCAGGGTCACCTGCGAGATGGGACCTGACCACACCTGGGGTTCACTGAGCCTCTCAGGCTTTGCATCCTCCTGGGCTTTGTGACTTTGTGTCCAAAGTTCTCACCTCCAGCCTGTCACCTCTGCCCATTTGACCATTGACATGTAACAGCTTATTCTTCCTCAGTATCATCTACTCTCACCACACTGAAATGTCTTCTCATAAAGACTACTCAAAGCCTAAGTAGGACCATCCTTAAATAAATGGAATTCTGGCATTTCTTAAAGTATTACTCTTTTAAAATCAACCAGTACTGATTAATAGGTTCATCATTCAAGTCCACTCAGAAAACCAGATCACTGAAGCCAACTGTGTAGCATCACATTGACTCCTCAGCACTCAACAGCAGGGTTAAAAGCTTATAAACTTATAGTCCTTCAGCCTGCTATTACTGACATGGATACAGCACTGAAGGTAACAAAGCAAACATTTTCCCAGTGCATTTCACTGCCACTAAGATTTGTGATACTGTGACCTAACAGACCCTGTCTTCCCCAGCCTTTCTGTATCTCAGTCTCAACTCACTCAACCAAAGAAGCGGGTGCCCAGGCCCCTGTGTTTCCAGCATATAGGGTTAATGAGTTTTATTTTGAGTTAAATTCAGTCCGGGGCCTCAGATTGAACGCTGCACCACACACGAGGTTCAGGGCTGTCCAAAGGACCCATCACTGGGGCTGGAGCTCACTCTGTGTCTGCCTGGAGAAGAGACCTCATGCTCAGATTCCTCCAGGAAGAACCTGGTTTGTACCAACCAAAACCACTCTGTGAACCACATCAAGGAGCATCCAGTGGGGATCATCAGAGAATTCACTTTAAAAATGTAATAGCATGATAGCTTGCAGAAGCAAGACAGCTTTACCCAATCCCCTGATGCTTATTGGTACATAGAGAATATGTAGCTGGCAAAGTAAGAAGCTCCTACCAACCATATTCCAACTTTCAGAATTTAGTTGGAGGTTGGATACTTTTTCCTGGCAACATTAAAAGAAACACCCAAAGTGCTTAACAACTCCAATTCCCTTGCTCCAGAGCAAGGTCAGGATAGAAGTTGTAATTACATGAAGTGTATAACCATTGAATTAAATGCTTACAAATTCTTAACACTGGAAAACACCATTGCACTTTGCCTTTTGTTTTCAGAAACAAACAAAGCAATGCTGTAATCTACCACCAACTGAAATAAGACAGACACCAAAAATTAAGGACAATATTAGATCTAATTAAAAAAAAAAATCCCACTTAAAGCTACACAGTCGTCTATAGCAAAAAGGAAAAAAAAACAACCATACGTTCACCCAAAGTTAATTAAAATAAGGAAAAATGCATGTCATGAAATGTCTTTACTTAGGAAAGAAAATAATTACTAACAAAACTGACATCAAAATGTCAACTCAGTAGGCTTTTCTTTAATTAATAGGTAGTAAAACAGCATGAGGAGGAAAACCTTTATTTTACATTTCAGAATTTCAAATATTCAGTAAGACATTGAGTTTCACTGTACATTGTCCTTTTCTGGACCCCAGTGATTAATACATGCATATCCAGTGCTCAGAGTTTATATCAGGGTATAATAAGAATACACGATGTTACATTAAGCAACTGATGCTGTGTAAAAGAGGATAATTTGGATCATCGTAATCATTTTCTAACGTGTCTGAAAGAAATTATATGAAGTAATTAAAAAAGGAGATCAGATATCCAAACCAAGCAAACAACAAGAAGACAAGAATGAAAAGTAATTTAAATTTTTAAATAATTCCTGTCATGTAAAAATTTGTTATAAATCTTTCAAAATAGGAAGCAGGCCTTAAGCTTCACACACTTCAGACCATTTTCCTCTACAATACCCATAATGCATCCTGAAATACAATTTATGCAGGAATAATAACAGAAGAATAATCTTTTTTCTCTCATTCTCTTGGCTTCTTTGACATTTAATGTCAATCTGCAATAACAAAGCTAATAATGATCTTTGTCTTCACACACTGCTGTTGAAACAAAGCATTTCTTTGTAAATTAAAGGGTAATTTTGTTCCCGCTATTGCAGTCTAAATCTTTCTGGGCTAGAATCGCAGAAGCTCGTGGCGTAAATCACCCTATAATCCAGATCACCTCTCTGCAAAAGAGATGACGTTCTTTCGGAAATAATCACGTGCGCAACCACAACCCACAGCAGAGCTGCATGAAGCACAGAAGATTTCATGCCAGTTCATTACATTATACAAATGCCAGATATTTCCAGTGGTTTCCCATTCAAATCTTAACATACAGCAACCTTCCCAAATTTGCAAATCACATGGTGACACATTATAAAGTGACATCTCAAGAATTTACAGGAATTCAAATGTAACAGAAAATTGTACTTTAGACTGGCTTATAACTAGGAACATATTCTTTAATCATAGTCCTTTCAGGCCTGCAAAGTAGGTGCATGCCAAGCTTTATGCAAGTATTACGTTGATGTTATGGGGATTACTTGCATTTGCCATGCAAGCTGAGCCACAGTGGATGATTTTGGCACCTAGGAAGTTTCACACAAAGTATTGCATCTGCAACAGCTTCCAGGCAACCTTCTACACACCTCTATTGCTGCCTCTTCCAGCAGCCACCACAGCCTATTTGGACTGATACACCAGTGACAGCAGCTGCAGCAGTAAGGTTAAGCAGGAATTACTGCGTCCAACTGCCTCCTCACTGTCACAGCTACCCCGATAAACAGAGGCAGCGCTGAGGGTTAAGTATTAACAAGGCCAAGTCCCTAATGGCCATTAATTCCATATGGTCAGATTAGCTTGCTGCAGATTAGAAGATAAATCAAGAACGCTCTTATGCGTAACCATGTAATGCCACTGCACACAGCGTACGATACATCGGAAGAACTGTCCACAAAAAGGTAGAACTTACCCCTCTTCTGAACCCAGCCTTCCTTCACAATGGTAACATCGCTCATGATGGCTCCACTCTGAACCCCCAACTCAAAAGAGTATTTCTTTGAGTTATCAGCTTGTCTGTTCGGCTTCTCTTCTGCAGCTCTTCCCAGTTACTACTGATGAGTCAGCCTGGAAAGAAAAATTAGAAAAAGAATTTAAGTCTTTTCTGTTTTCCTCACTTGACAGCCAACAAAAAAGTCTTTGTTGATGTCTTCCACTGACTGAGCTCATATTAAAAATCTGCCTTTTTTAATTAAGTATATAACAGAATCATGCTTCTAGTATTACAGCACATTTTCCAGGAACACTATAATACTTAAAAGAAGCAGCAGCATGTGTTAAATTTTAAGTAGCATGGCATTAACAAAATGCACACAATACAATTCTCTCGTACTAATGCACAGGATGCTGTTAAATGGACGGGTGCCGGTCCTGCTTCACAGGTGGAACTCTAAACCCATAGAAGCTTTAACCATTCATTCCCACATTTGTCAGAATCCTTGCAATGGACAAGTGGCTCCTTTCTTATAGCTACACTGATCATATCAAGAGTGCAAGATAGTGCAAGGAAAACCAGAGCCTGAAGCATTATGGACACAGTTATTCCCGTAACTGTTAAAATCCGTAGCAACTAGTTTACCAGCCGTGCAATTACGTTTTTTAATGCTTGAATTTAAAAAAAAAATAGTAAAGGCTACAGAAAAATAACATTCTTCCTACTTCTACTATAACTTCATTATAGCCAATGCTAATCCTTATCTTACATAAGTTTTTTTTAAAAAACAGTATCATCTGCAAGTATTCGAACAGAAAAACGTCTCAGAAGTATAAATTAAGCAAAAAAAAAAAGCACCAATGTTTCATTTGTGAAAAGAAAGAGTGCACATTCTCCCAAGGCTTTAAGTCAGAGTGCTCTTTTCCCTACAAAGCTCTGCTTGCAGGGGAGAGAAGGGAAGTCAGCCCCAGGACAGGACATGTCATTCTCAGAAGCCACAACCTCTGCAACTGCAACAACAACTACAACTCTGCTGCATGAATGAATGGAGAAAGGACTGGGAAGTAAGCTGCTTTAATCCAACCAAGTACAGGCTAAAAACTGAACCATTACACACATGCTGGTTACTTCTTATTTATCATTTGGAAAATGTGTATTTGCAGCACGCAGCAGCTAGATGGAAGGCTACTTCTGTATGGATGTCGTGTAGTGCAAAATAAAAATTGGTACAAGTATTGTTTTCAAGTGGTATGCAACAAAAAATGCAGTACAACCTGATTTTACAGAAACACTGAAGTGTGTCCATTCTATAGTTTTGCTTTCACTTAACTTTTTTTTTTCAAAAACGTGCGGTATTTCAGATCCATAAAAGTAAAAACAAATCTAAAAAACCACAAAACAACAACAACACAATGATAAATTCATTAATACTGCAAAGTTTAAGCAATACTGCATACAGTGCCCCTGTGACACCTCCCCGGCACTGGCAGATGTGACAGCAAGTGATGCACAGCCTTTCGCACTGGCATCACACCCTGTGGTGACTAAAAGGACACCAAACACCTGTGCTCATACAACTGCACCCTGCTTTAAGACTTAAATATTGGTTAAGCTTTCATAAGACAACTGTGACCTAAAAGCTGCTCTTCTATGAAGGAAATTTAAGCACATTAGTATCCAAATATCTGACTTAAGTTCTATTTTTCCTACAATATGTTCATTGCATTCCTTAAGAGGTAATCACAGGTGACTTTTTTCCCTAAATATTAAGACAAAATAAGCAAGGTAACATGCAGTACTTAGCTTGGGATGGCATATGCTGCAATGTCTTACCCTTTTGGCAAATTTAATATACTTTCCAATTTTGGTGTGTGCTTATGAAAAGTGCAATAACTTATTTTTACTGGTAGAGACTAAGCTATAAGAAATGAACTTCTATACTAAGTAGCAATAATCTTGTCTGTCCACATACTGATCGTTAAGTCTATAATTTCAGTAGACATCCAGTTTTAATGAATGAATTTATGCTTAAAGCTCCGTGTTTATCCACTGATTACAATTAAGTTAGTATTACTCAATCAAAATCTGATCTATGACCGATTTCCATGTCAGCTGGTGCCCCAACAACCTCAAGTGTATGTTTGTAGGATTGCAGCGCACCCATCGCATGCACCACTTTATTGAATTTTGAGCAAAGACCCCAAAATACAAAAACGTGATAAATATTATGAGAAAAACAACTGAATTATCCCCAGCTTAGCTTCACACTACCAGGAACAACTTAAGCAGAATTACCAACAGTTGTATGGTTATAGTGATCGCTTCCTTTAACAGGTAATTAAAAGTGCAGCTGAATTACATAGGAAGCTGAAGGAGACAAACAGAAGCATTAAAAGACTAACAAAAATAAAAGTTATACTTCCACACTACACTTTCAAGAAGGCATTTGAAAGGATCTGTAGTATTATCTTTTTTCAAATTCCTTTGAGACGATCTAAAAGCCGTATTTCTTTACTGTGACAGTCACTCAGCAAAGCTCTAAAAGAGCAGACTTTTGAGAATTACTTATCACAATAAAAACTGACCTTAATGAAAAATAGTCACACAGAAACCTTCTTCCCTGAATATGTAATAAATGTAACAGAGTTGCCTGAAAACAGCATTTCATCTATAGTTCAACTCTTTAAAGAAAAACTACAGAAATGTTTATTCTGCACACCTGGCACAGAATTTAAATACTTAGCAATCAACTCTGATCTCCCAATGCACTTCAAGTTTCAGCAGCTACTATATAGTAATTTTTACAGTTTCCATTATTGCTATAGGATGAACCCACAGAGATAGGGAAAAAATGGTAAGAACGGAAGTTGAAGACATTTTGCATTTCAGCTGTGTCCTGCAGGGGAAAACCTGACTTGTTTTTGTACATGTTTCAGCAACTGGAGATCAGATTGGACTGCCTTTTTTTTCCCCCACATTATCAAACAGACCTTGGAAGATCCTTTTCCAAGAGTATATTGTGTATTCTGCAGACAGTATCAGATACTCATGTACGCACACAGTACAGACCAGAACCTATTGTCTGCGTGCTTTATGGTGCAGGTGTAAAAATTTGCTTTATCGCAGTCAGTCGTGTGAAGAAAACACCTATATTTTTTTGGATTTGGTAAAAAATAGTAAATTTTTTTCTTTCCTCCATTGAAAGCTATTAAGTGACTTTTATCATGTCAGATGAAACAATTCAGCACGCTTCTAAAGAGCTGGTATTACACTTCTACGTTCCCAGCTGCAGAGGCATCTTTCTGAAGAAAGATGAAGCAGAAACTCTTACGCGCAACATTTCCAGATCCCTCTGCCGAGGCTCACGGTTTTCCCAAACTGTGGTGAAAACTAGCCAACACCTTTTCAGTTTTCATCTTGAACAGCAAGAGAGAAGAATCAGGTCATTTAATAATAATACCTTATGGGAACTATAAGACCAACCATCAAAATGAGCAATGGACCATTCAGTAGGAAGACAGCTTTTCCTTAAATAGTAATTTTAAATTAAAGCAGGCTGTCATGCCCATTACACAGACAGGTACCTCCACAGACTCGGTGGAGGTGGAGAAGGAAAGCAATCCCTTCCAAGCAGAAGAACTGAAAACAGTGGTTTGAGTCTACACTGAATAACCACTATCTGCAAGTGAATAATCATGGAGATTCACAGGAACAAGACAACACTCCCTTGGAATCTGGGCATCTTCCCATTTTCCCCGTGACAAGAGACAGCTGAGGAAAAAAGACAGTGCCCATAAATTCAGTGTAAATTGTATGATTCAGGTCTCTGTTGTAAGAACTTTCATAAACACAGGCTCCTACTTTCAACAATTTTGGAGCTGAGAAAAAACAGATACTCTCACATTTACCAACTCAAGTTACCAAAGAAAATACCAACAGGATTTAGTTTCAGCACTTCCAGAGACAATCCCTACAACTTCTCATAGCATTATCAACTTGGTGATTCATCCAACCTTATTCTCTTAATATATAAGGGAACTACCTTTTTCTCTTTTTACAAGTAATCATTTGTTTAACAAGATGTTTGGACAAAAACAAACCAAACAGCAAGTGAATCTTTCTGATTCACTTTGCCTGACTCATTGAGATTCTTTGGTACTCAAAGTCGCAGAGCCAAATCTCATCATTTTTATCTCCTTATTTCTCAGAAAGGTAACTGAAAAACTTTGTGCATGCACACAGAAAACACACACTACCAAAAAACAGCTCTCAGTCATGCTCCAGTGGCTTCCATCACACACACCTTTGTTGTCCTGCTTTCGGGGCTTTTTTTTGTAGCAGATCAAGCTCTTAAGAGGTTTTCTCAAATCTGATTTGAATCCTCCAAGACAACCAAACAGGCTGTAACTGTCTCCGGTGCTGGTTAAAATCACAGAGCAAGGAATTCAAAAGATAAGCCTCTAAACTAAAAACAGAGTTGTCTTTATGATTGGAAGCTGACATCCAAGTTTTATTTATATGAAAAAACCATGTGTATCCTCTTCCCCCAGAAAAGTTGTTATCTAAAAGCCTGGTCAAACAATTAGAGGATATATTGCACATGATCAAAAATTACACAAAAGCCGATGTTGCAGAACAGAGATTGCTGCAAAACCCACTAAATCAAATTAGCCTACACTGCTAATGGAAGAAACATATTTGGTGGAGAGCTTTACTAAAAAGTATAGAGTATTTATACAGGCTTTTACAAACTACCTATTCTGGAATTTTGGTTATACTTCAAACAGAGCAGAATGGATCATGCCCCCTTTTACGGTCTCAGGAGGACAGACTGATATAAAAACTATCACTGCTGAGACTGAGATAAAGGAACCTGCAGGCAGATAGTATTTGTTCCAACTTATTAGAGCCAATTTAAGAAAAAACAATAAAAATAAAAAACAACAAACAAACCAACACAAAACAAAACATGAACTGGTTTGTCAAGACAAAGAAATAAAAAACACCAGGATTATTAAAACACAATAAATCCTAAATTTATAAAATAGTAATCTTTACATAGGCACAGCTAAGACACTTAAAGATATCCCTAAATACTTTCTTTATAAATTTTAAACAAATATTTTAAAATCCAAGATATCTCCATGATAGGCAATGCAAATATTTTTTATACTACGTTTTGTACTAAAAGCCTCAATGTCTTAAAGAATATCGGTATCAAAAATTTACTCCTAACAACTTTATTTCGTAACGCTTGACTTGATATGATGAGAGGGATAACAGGAAAGCAGCCCTGCCTACTCCTCGTGGTAAGGAAAAACAAGGTACTTTGGAAAAGATAAACAGCTCTTTTTAAAGCACGCTAATGCATTTGCTTTGTGCCTTAATACTTTCAATGTTCTATTTTCACTTTCAGTACATCAAAAAGTTGCACGTAACTAATACACACTCAGATAAGCCTAGTGAGGAGACTACAGGCACACTGAAATATTAATATACAAGTCAGATGTTTTATTTAGATTCTGCAACGGAATAAGTTTATCAGAAAAGAAACCATCTTCTGTATTTCTTTTCCTATTACAATGACAAAGCAAGTTATTTTAAGGGACAAAGGTATAATTAAAGTAAGGTGAACAAAGCCACCCTTGCTTTTGTTTACCAAGGTATAAAGGAAGTTTCTAAAAGTAACTAAATTGTTTCTTTAGAATCCCACGTGAAATATTAACAACCCATTGTTTTGCATTGTGTTTATTGACAAAAATGTTTTAAATCCTTTTTGTTCCCTCCCCAGTCGCATAAAACAATAACCAAAAATCAGACAGAAGCAGAGTGATAAAACATATGAAAGCACAGGTCTGAAATTTAACCAAACAATACTTTTAAAGTAGAAAAGGTGAAGGCAGGACTAAAGTTACACGTCAAAAGGAAAGTTACTGAGACAATGAACTCAGGAGAGTTTTGAGACTTAAAGGAAGTCAAATCAAGGATTAGCTGAGCTGAGTATCACAATTACGATAATATTATTCCACTCAACACTTCAAAATACATGTAATAAATTTAACTTGCTGAAGATTAATGTAGGAATACTAACTCCTGCCTTTTTAAGACAAAGTTCCTTTGCCCTTTAAAAAAATAGTTTAGTAATGACTCAAACAACTAAGCAAAGTTAAACTCAAGTTCCATATTTTGAAAATGAACTAAAATTGGCATTCTATGTCTAGAATATTCCTGAAAAGGTAATCTAATTTTTTAAAGTTCAAAGAACCTAGGATTCCCATTCGTTCTGAGATGAGATACTGTAAAAGACATACTTGAGAGCTACAAAATAGTTCAATTAAACTCAAATATTTAATTATTTGTATGACAGTAACTTTTCTGCAGCACATTGTATAGTGTATAAAACACCGAGCACACTGTTGAAGATAATAAAAACCAGAAATATGTCAAGTGCCGTGAGTAACAAGAAAAGGAAAGCACCAAGGTAAAATATGTTCTCAAACTGTTAATACTAAAGATGGGAAAAATTCAATGACAATGTCTACCAAGTAGCTTTCTTTTAAACTCTCACAGTAGGATTTATTTATTATTATCTGGATTTTGAACAAACTAAGTTCTGAATTGCCTTGCAACAGTATGGATGAGCTTTGTGATTCCTTCCTACAAATGTTTCTCAAACATTGCTGAACCTACAAACTGCCAAATTCAGATACTGCAGTACAATACGAACACAATCAACTTCTAACCCAAAACCTTTGGATCACCTTCAAATAGCATGAATAATGCTGATCAACTTGAGATTCAAAATTCCTCAGGACAGAAGGAATTCTCTGCAACCTTAATGAAGGCTGTGTATATTTTGAAGGTACACTATTGCTTGCACACATTTAAGGCTAGATGCAGAGCTCACGAGATAAAGGGTCTCTGGCAGATGCTACACAAAAAGAGAGGTTAAATGAGACTCGCACATACAACCTTAACTCTCTGCCTCCAAGTATATCAATACATCTCGAATAAGATATCATGACTTTAAGAAAATTTTGCAAGGCAAGCTGCACCAGTCACCTATCTCAAGAAGCAGACTAAATTCTTAGAGGAAAAAAAAACCAAACGTGTGTTGGTAGAAACTGTTTTGCAAGGTTGCTGGGACTCAGCTGAGAAATACTGTATTAATTCTGTAGTGCTAAATCAGCTGGACAATAAGTTTTTTGATAGCTGGGCACTGCCATTCCACACTGTCAAGTCATTCAGACATGCATAGGCAATACTGAGGTTTCAGCTGCATTCTTAAGGGAATTTAAATATTACTACTGCTCTCTAGTCAGTATATTACAGAGTAAAAAAAAATCTCAGGGCAACGTGTTCTTAATGCTATATTTGATCAGTATGACTCACACCTAGACACTCACATAGAAATAAGTGCAAAAGGAAGATTGCTCAAGATGGACTCAACATATATTAAATTATTTAAATATAGTAAGTGTTGACACTAATAGTATAAAAAAAAAAATCAAAGAAACACTTAAAGTGGCCAAAATAAGCATCTCCATATACAGAAGGCAAAAAAAGCATATTCTCCTTGACAGTAACATTTAATGACATTCAGTCGGGGGGGAAGGGGGAAGATTTTTTACAAGTTAAACTTTGCTACAGCTTACTACTATACCTGAACAACACCTTTAAATAATAAAGACAAAAAGAATCTGTTTGAAATCCATGGCATGGATCCATGACTACCTGAATGCCCATGCCTAATCTTGATCAAGAGCTATGGAACAAGGACAAAATGCCAAATAATCGACTACTACACCCTTACATTTTCTGCAGTCTTTTTATTAGTGATTTGACTGAATAAGCTTCACCTAAAAATCCTTCTCTTCATACAGGTAGCATGGAATGTTGTTCATGCAATTAGTCAAAATGAAAATATAAATCATAACTTTAAAGATGAGTTTTTACACTATGTAAAACACTAAAAAAGTTAACTTTCACACTCAACATTTTATTGTTTTTTTGTTTCTTGGGCTTCAACAGTTTTTTTAAACACTTTGAATCAGCTTTTCCATTTACTATGTAACTTCTCTTTAAGAAAAGAATCTTTTCTATATCATGCCAACTTGTTGCAAAGAAGAGTAACTAATGCAACACATTTACCAAGGAAACCCTGATGCTGGGAAATCTCCTCTGTACCACCCTGAGGAAAAATAACTGGATGAGAGGAGAGATTCTCACTTAAAACACCTTTCCACACAAGCAATGTGAAACTCCCTGAAGTAAGTGCTGTGCTAGAAAGTACCCTCCACCCCTCCACAGTACTGTTATTACACATATCCTAACTGAACAAGAATCCAGGATTACACAAATTAATCTAATATTCTAGAGTAATTTTAAAGCACACTTAAGCTGGCAATCTTTTCTTATAGGAGATGGTACCTAAATCAGTAAGTGGGTTGTGAATTCCATACAAACACTGAACATAAAAGCAGTATTTTAATGTTAAACGAAACTGATGCTTGCACACATTTAACTGTTTCACTCTTTTTAAATTTTTACTGTTGTTTGCAAAGAGAGCACTGCATGTTTTGAAGAGAACGTCTGTTAGTTGGGAAAAAGAGAGGAGAGGGCTTTTGGTATACAGACAACTACCATACCTAGAAAATATACAATTACGGTATGGTGCATTACTTTTAAAGTAAATACATTCATTTATCCATTATCCACATCAAAATGGGAGTATGGCACAACAAAGTTTTCACTCATGTACTTCCACTCTCCAGTGTGGACTAAAATTAGCAGTATGCCCAAGCCACAAAAATATGTCAAAGAATTGTGGGCTTCTGTTGCACAACTGAAGGAAATCTAGGCTACCAAGTCACCAAGTCCAGCTCCCCTACTGCAATCACAGCACAAAATGAAACTATAACAGAACACAGTTTTAAGTATTTTAACACAAACCGCTGCAGTAAAGTCGTCATACCTTCCAAAATAACTCCGTATTTCAAAGTTACTCAGCAAATAGTGCTCCTTGGGTAGAGAAATTATTATTCAATAGGTCTCTAAACTGGGAAAACCTGCACCCTGAAAGTGAAGGAACACTCAACCCATCAGTGTCAGACAAACTCCAAACAGCCCAAAGGATCTCTGTTACTACACAAACTTCGGACACACGTGGTTTCAAAGTGCAGTTGGAAGTCAAGATACAGCTTCTGGCAACACCTTTTTGCAAACAGAAGCTTGAGTTACAAACAACTGCAAAGCTCCAGTAAGTGGTTTTGGGTTAAGCTTAAAAAAAAAAAAAATCACCATTTTCCCTTATCACAAATCATTTGTTCCAGTGTCAAAAAGTCAACATTTTCTAGTAAATGCCATCCAATATTTAAAACTGTAGCTGCTTCAACACCAGTCCCTGTCTGAATTCTCATCAACTTCCCACAGAACAGCAACGTCCAGCTTATCAACATATCATCTTCCCTCAAAATGCAGAATACATGAGGGAATAAGACCCTGAAATACTGCTTTCTATGAATCTACTTATGAAACCAGGGAGACTACTGAATTTGTTCAATCCTAGTTAGAATAAGTAGGAACACACCATAGAATAAACTGTCCAAAACAAGATGGTCTTGTTAATATTATCTGTGTATACACACATACCATGCACTTACATTAGAGGAAAAAAAAAAAACCCTCAGTTTTTCCAATATTATGTGTAGCCTTATAGGAAGCAAAGACATTTTCTTATCTCTGCAGTTTTTCTTTGGCCTTTATTTGAACTTGACTTACTGGTTGCATCCAACCAAAACACATCACATTCCATTATATGGACTATAATTAGCAATCCAATCCAATTAAAGATATTGGGGTCAACTTAAATGCTCCTGTCAAAACACAACAAACAGTCCTACAAACAGAATCTTCTTAAGGAGCACACTTACTTTAAAAGTCAAAACAAGCGTCCTTCCCTATCT
>NW_010157155.1:23415-23963 GCF_000695765.1 Mesitornis unicolor
CCCATCCCCCAGTGCAGGACAGCCAGAACTGGCCTGCGCAGAAGCTGGCAGAAACAAAAGATTATGCTTAAAATGTTACTTGTCAGAAGTTTAGATCTATTTATTTGCAAACTTGAGAAATAAAGACCTCTATACACAAAATGTGGGGAACCACCACTGCCTAGTAGCAAAGCTTCTGTAAAACCTAAACAAACATCAGCAGAGGAGACTGCTCCAAGTTTCTCCAGTACTTAAAAAGTTGGCAAAGCAGACACCAGGTATATCGTAATTTTCATAATAAAACTTTTAAACTGAGGCTAAGTGAATTGAGTCTGAGAAGTTTTTTCATAAAAATGTTGAGATAATGTAGATATATCCAAGTAGCCAGTTGACTAATAATTAAAGAAAAAAACCAGAATAACAGTTGAGAGATAACACTGTTTATTCCTTTTCAGCTTTAAGAAAATTAGATTTTATCTTTTTTTTTTTTTACATAAATCTTTAAATAGCATATCGTGGGAAAACGTGAAACCAACACCACACAAAAGTAAACCCCGCGGCCACTCACA
>NW_010157156.1:0-5300 GCF_000695765.1 Mesitornis unicolor
ATATATAAAATGTATATTTCTATATACATGTGTGTTTGTGTGTTTATGTAAAGGTGGTATTAGTCCTTTTCATGGTGGCATTTCATGGGTGACTTGGGTACGTAAGCATCTTTTCATTGCTGATCAATGCTTTCCAGAGGAGCTGTCCATTATTTTCTCTGTTTAGTTTGTATTTATTTCGTATCCTTTGTTCCTAGCTATGGATGTGAATTTGGTATTGTTCCAATTCACAGTCAGTAGAGGCTCTGTCACTTTTAGTATGCAGTATCACAGCTCTTGAGGTGACATACTGCAGCTGTGTGGTACAATGTGCATGGTTTTCCCTGTGTGGTGTTTGTTTCCTTGGTCATGCAGACCATGATGACATGATATCCTTTAGTGTGATCCCAAATCTTGACAAGGAAGATGGAAAGAAGCAATGATTTAACTTCTCCAATACTTAATATAAAACTATAGTTTTTCAGTTTATTCTTCCACAGTGAGCTGCTTAATGCATAATTTGAGTAAATTGTTTCTTTGTGAATTGTTACTGGTACACAGTGGCAGGTGCCACAAAAGATCTTAGAATATCCAAACTTTTATGAGTGCTTCAATAAAATGACAAAACCCTAAACCTCAGCAGTAGGAAAATGGAGTCCTACTATTCTGGAATCTGTCCCTTTGCAAAGTAATACATGAAAGCACATGAAAACACACATTGAATATGTGTTTCAACTACTTGGTGATGCACATGTCATCAGTACTATTTTTAAAGAAAGATCTTAGAATATCCAAACTTTTATGAGTGCTTCAATAAAATGACAAAACCCTAAACCTCAGCAGTAGGAAAATGGAGTCCTACTATTCTGGAATCTGTCCCTTTGCAAAGTAATACATGAAAGCACATGAAAACACACATTGAATATGTGTTTCAACTACTTGGTGATGCACATGTCATCAGTACTATTTTTAAAGTGCCTCTATATTTTTCATAGTATTCCTAAATGTCTCTGTTTAAGGGTCAGAGAGAGAGAGAGCAGGATTTTCTCTCTATTGCTCTTACCCCTCCCAGGGGGAAGGATTAAGAAAAGGGAATAGAGAAAGAATAAAAAAAAATGCGTCGCACAAGGTTGGAAGTTAAGACTGTAACAAGTTTAATGAAAACAACAGGGGAAAGGAAAAGGGAATTAATAAGGGACAAAGGATATTTATATACAAAACCCGATCCCAGTAGTCCCGAGTGGAAATGTCCGAGCAGTGCCTCGTGGCCGCTGCGACTGCTGTGACTCGTCACCAGAGACCGCAGTGGTGCCGGCAGCGGATGGGGGTGGGTGGTGGCAAGACCGTGGGACAAGAGCCAGCCATCCCGAGATGCGACAGGAAGCAGCCCAGGAAAGCCAGGAAAAGCCCGCGAAAACCTCGTTTTTTTATAGACTGTGGCCGGAAAGGGGAGGGAACAGTACTGACGTCTGACCCTCCAGGATCCTACAGACACCACCAATCCTTCCCTTTCAGGCTGGTAACCCTTAAACCATAACACTAAAATATTGAATAAATTATGAAACTTGTCACTGTACATAACGTATTCACATCTTGACTGTAAATCCTTGAACCATAATACCACATTTATCATCTATCTTGTCACATTTACTGTAATATTTTCAACTTGGGCTGTGGATATATGTAGGTTCTAGCTATGGAGGCTTTTTGGATTAATGAAGTGAAAATTAAGCTACCAAAATAATGTATAATTTTAAAGTCCAGATTTTTGGGGGCTCTTTGTTTTTTTGCCTTACATAGATTTCAGCAATACTATGACATATCTCATAATAGCATTTAATAACTGTACAGTGTACTCCCTGCAGTACTGTGTAGCTCTTTATGAGCCAAGAAAATGTGTAAGGCACTTACTAAGTGTCTCTTTCCTAGTTGAACACTGTTGCTGTAGAGCTAACATATTAAAACACATTAAACATATTGAGATTAATGAAGTACTGTCTTTCCATGTCCAGTGGGTGCTGTATTAAGCTTTTGTTTAGGCAAGTATAGAGGTAGATTTACAGAAACTATGAAGGAACTATGAACTTAGATTATTTAGGATTCAGTACCAGATTGATAGCCACAGGCATAATTCCTGTGCTTTTTACCAGCCTTACCACTATCAGAAGGACTCTATGTTCCTGCTATTTTACTTTCAGTATTACAATCTGCTTCCTGATTTTTGTCATAAAGCAGATAAAGAGATTTCATCCAAAGAAATTGCTCTAATTTTTTCAGTAAAATACAGGAACTATAGAACATGTTGCATACCCTGCTGCTAATATCTGTGGCTGAGCTGTAAGCAGTGTTTCCATTAACTCTTTAAGTGTGCTGAAAAAATAAGTATACAAACTTAATATTGAAATTTTGATGGAAATAAAACAGGTCTAAAAGGTCCTCAAAAGGAAAGCAGTATTTTCCTTCTTTTTTTGGTGCTTGTTACTGAATCATAGAGTGAAATTTTCAGTGTTCAGCCCAGTGATAGATACTTTTATTTCTGAAAATTTCTGACGCAACCTAATGTCAATTAATACTTAATATCTGTTTTTATGTTTCTGAGACAGTGCAACTTCTACATGTTAGAATTCACTACAGAAGTTGTCAGGATATCTGTGAGTGTTTGAAGTAAAATCTGCTGTGTAAACATAAACAGAGGCAATTCAAGGTCTCACCTTCACCTGTGAATTAATAAATGTTTAATAGGTCGTTCTTATCTTTAATTTCAAATCAAACCAAACCATTTAGTGTTTGTTCCTTAGGCTTCCTAGGCTGCTTCTTGAAAGACATAACATGAGGTGGGTCTTTTGACTTTAAAGACCACTCTTTGTGTATTCTGACTTGCCAAGGGTCTTTCTATGAGAGAATTAGCTTCGCCAGCTCTGATGATACACTTGTATAATTCCACCAAAGATCTGGACCTGAAACTTCTACCAGATTTAGTACTTAGAATTAAAAATAGTTTAATGAATTTAAGTATATATAGACCCCAGTAAAAGTGTATAAAACTTTGCAACAGAGAGCACTGTATCAGCTAACAGTCTGCAGGATTGGTTCCTGTCACAGAGCTTACTATCTTCCACTTTTAACAATTTCAGGTGCAGACAGATAAAAGAAAAGGGTCTGAACAGTCATCCCATACTCTCTAGTTCCAGCAGTGAGAAGCCAGTGGTGCTGAAGTAGATTCAAGCTAGTGTCTGTAAACAGAAATACCTTTTAAAAAAGAGTGCATCATACATACAAAAACAAAAGTTCACCATCATATATCTACCTCTTTAGTAGTTCTTTTAAAAATTATTTTTATTTTTAGCAGAGAAGAACCAAGAAAGCATATTGGTTGGCAAGAGGTTGGTGTTGGGAGAATTTCCGTAGTCCCGAATAACAGTCTGCCTTTTTGTGATTAGAACTGCAGGTTTGCTCTTTTGTTTTAGCCAAACCTGTTCTCTACTTGTACCATTTGTGTATGGTACTTTTATATTATCACTGTAGCAAATGCACGTTGAAGACTTTTCTTCAAGACACAGTGCAGAAAACAAGGACAGACATATTTATGACCTGAAAACCTAAGAAATAATGTTAATCTGGATCAAATTAAATTGTTTCTGATTTTTTTAGCCCAGATAAGAGACTAGAGTTTTTATCCTGATATAATTCTTGTGTTTTGCTTTTCACTGGGCGGACAGTGTTATCCCTTTGAAAATATTTATCTCTGAAAAAGCATGTAGTTCAATATCAGAATTGTAGAGATTTATTTTCATTCTTTTAAGAGAAAACTTTATTTGCTTCATAATCTTCAATATGATGTCCCTGAAAATCAGAAATAACTGTGTCTGAATTTTTTAGAAGTATGGTCATATAACGAAGAAGTTGCACTCATTCTTATATATCTTTCAGTTTATTCAGTGAAAATGGAGATGGTGTGTTTTCTGTTAATTTCTTCTTTTTCACAACTGCAAAACCCAACAATCCCACAAAGCGATGCAGAAGGTGGAAAGTAACACACTTGAGTTTTCCAAAGTCAGTTCAGAATCATGAATTTTCATATATGAAACAAAGTATATAATGTTAATTAGAAGTTGATAACAAGAAGTGCCTTTGTGAAAATTTGATATTTTTGAGGAAATGCAAACATGATTTATAGTCAAACCAATATAACCACCTAATTTAAATGTGATATTTTTATCCCTTTTATTAAGCAAACTTTGCCATTTTGTATTGTAGTATTGGATATTACCTTAGCTGAGTCAACACACTGCCTGATAATCGTGTGTTTGCCTTTATTAATAATCGCATTTTCATACTTACTACAAAAGAAGTTAATTTCTCACTCTAAAAGGTAAAGCAGATTAAGAACATGAGGGCATAAGAAGGCCCAGGTGAGTTAGAGCAATGGGCCATCGAGTTTAGTATTCTCCAGCTGAAGGCACAACAACGGGAAGAGCTATTTATGGAAAGTACCTGAGCTTTTTTGCTTTCTGCAGTCTACTATTCCTCCTTCTTTCCTTTAGTGCTTCCAATCTGCTGTTTCAGGGATATTGGCAGGTAAGGTCTTGCTTATGCCTTTTCTTTTTCCTTGATGCATTCATTGACTGGGAGCTTTTTCTCTTTTATTTTTTTTTTAATTTAATGGTGCTGTTTGTCTCCCCAGCCTTGAGATGTAGCAACAAATTATAGAAAATATTTTTGCCTCTGTATGATGTTTTATTTTATCTGCATTTATTATGCATTTTAGTAAATAATAGTTCTGCACTTACTTATTCACTGTGTTCAAAACTTTTTAAAGCTTAATCATATTCACTTTGTAGTGTTCTCTCCAAATTAAGAAGTCTTAGCCTTCTTAAACTTTTATTATAGGGCAGCTATGGCAAGCGTCTAATCATTTTAGTTGTCCTTGTCTGTACTTCATTGGTGTTCCCTGTACTTTGGTGTGTAACTCAACCGTGTCCTTCCTGAGATGTGGAGCTACATGTGTTCCTAATGCATACCTAATGCTTAGTTTATAACCTTTGAGTCCTGCTGTGTGCAGAGCTGATCTTCTTGTACCTTGCTGCAGTCCCAATTATAAGAAATAAATGTTATATTGATGTGTAGCAACTTGGGATCTTATGCTTGCATGTATACTTCTGTTAAACACACTAAAAATGTTCTTCTAATGTAGAAATTTTAATGATTTAGTGTCAAAAACATAGAAAACCAGAGCACTGCAATTGTGGTTGTCTGTCGCTTCTGTTTGTAATCAAAATAAGTTTCTAATTATATCACAGAATCGCTCAGTTGGAAAAGAC
>NW_010157157.1:0-211 GCF_000695765.1 Mesitornis unicolor
AGGAGTGGAGTTCCCTGTTGCAGCAATGACAACAGTCAAGATAAACAGCAACATGGGATGCAGAATGTAGTTACATCCTCCAACCCACCAATAAGGCCACGAGGTGGAGTGTAAATGGTGATATCCTATGCTACAGTCCTGGATCTGTCAACAGATGAGTGCAGTGTCTGCATTCCAAATTGATTGATGGCGCTTCAAGATGACCAGCGAT
>NW_010157157.1:689-17632 GCF_000695765.1 Mesitornis unicolor
GGAAAGTTGGGGTCCTCAGCCAGTAGGGGGTGACACGACCATGTATTGACCACAGATCAGATTCGACCAGGGTATAAATGGGGCTCATTTGAGTCGGTCCTCCTCGGAGCAGCAGGTCTGCAGTCGGAGACTCTCCCGTTGAGTTGGGACGCCACTTAAGGTAACTTCTCAAGATTGAGAGCCCTCCCTCTTTGGTGAGTGAGTGAGTGCACATTCTGGATCGTCTGGCCAAAACTTAAGAATTCTTAACTCAGCTGTGTCTGGTAATATTCCCAACCAGCATATTGAACCTGTATTTGTTGAATGTCAGTGGGATGTTTTTTTGGTGAATGAAGTTTTGTCTGCTTCATTTCAGTTGCAGATTAAATCTTGTTTGAGTTCATTATTTGTGTGCGTGTAGCCATTTTGGTGCGATTCTGTGACACTCAGTTGTTCTAAAGCTGAGCCCTGGGGAACACCATTTGTGAGCAACCACTAACTGGATTTACCTCCATTCACAACAATTTTCTTTGCTCAGCTAAATTGATGGGCTTTTTCCTTGTTCAAACATCCCAGCTTGACAGACTGTTGTCAATACAGAGTTATACTTAGTTTTCCATAGAATTTTTCCCAGGGTCTAAAAAAGTGATAATTGCTGTTCCCTACTGATTAGTCTCCTTGGCTTTTTAGCGGCTTCTAAATAAGAACAAGTTGTGCTGTAGCTGCCTTTTGCCTGATCATGGAGATAAATGGTTTACACAGAATATTAGGAGTTGGAAGGGACCCTGAAAGATCAACCAGTCCAACATCCCCTGCCGGAGCAGGATCACCTAGACTAGGTCACACAGAAACACATCCAGGCGGGTTTTGAATGTCTCCAGAGAATGAGACTCCACAAACTCTCTGGGCAGCCTGGTCCAGTGCTCTGTCACCCTTACAGTAAAAAAAATTTTCCTTATGTTCAGGTTGAACCTCCCATGCTCCAGCTTGCTCCTAGTCCTATCATTGGCTATCACTTAGAAGAGCCAGGCTCCTTCCTCCTGACACTTGCCCTTTACAAATTTATAAACATGAATGAGGCCACCCCTCAGTCTCCTCTTCTCCAAGCTAAAGAGACCCAGCTCCCTCAGCCGCTCCTCATAAGGGAGATGCTCCACTCCCTCAATCATCTTTGTGGCTCTGCATTGGACGTAGAAGTAGCTAATGCCCCTTCCCCTAACTGAATCACACACAGGCTCAAGAAGCCCACACTCTCTCGAGTTAAAATTGCTAAGGCTCTGAGCACACGCCTTTTCTCCTGTATTCTCTGATGTTGTGGGTTGAACTTGATTAGCAACTGAGCACCCACCACCTGCTTGCTCTCTTCCCCCTGCATCAGTGGGGAAAGCAAAATTGAGAAAAACTCATAGGTCAGTATAAAGATCGCTTAACAAGTAAAGGAAAAAAAATGCCAAATCCAAATGATGTCAAGGATCACCTCTCACCAGCAGACTAATTCCCAGCCAGTTTCTGAGCAATGGCTACTTTGGAAAGACTCCCCCTTGTTGCTGAGTGTGACATCATATGGTATGGGTTATCCCTTTTGTCAGTTTGGGTCAGTGTTCCCAGCTATGACCCCCAATGTCTCGTCTATCTCTAGACTACTCTGTGGGGGCAGAGTGAGCAACGGAGAAAGCCTTTATGCTGTACAAGTACTGTTCAGCAATAGCTGAACATTAGTGTGTTACCAACACTGCTTTAGTCACAAATCTAAAGCACACCACACAGGCTGCTATGAAGAAAATGAACTCTAGTGCGGGCTGACACAGTACACCTTAGATGAAATTCTGAATGAAAACAACTAGGAGTGATTCAGGTATGCAATCATACGCATTTAGTGTCACAGCTGGCAGATGTAACACAAGACCCATAGGAGACACATTGCCTTTGCAGTGATAGATGCTCTAGGTCATCCACAATGGCCTAAGACATCTGTGTTTAGCCAAAGTTAAATGTCACCCATCACTGTTATGACTCTAAAAGGAGCTAATTTAGAAGATTTTGTCATTAACTAGAGGAAGCTTTTCCTTAAGCATTAGGAATGCATTAAGCTTTAGCAGGCAATTTTCTATCAAACTTTCTCAGTTCAGTGTTGCACTAACTAGAACTTGTAAAACTCAAATTTCTGTATAGTCAAAGACTTAAATAAATTAATGAGTTGCATCTAGAGTGAATTATCATATAATTTAGAACACACACATATTTTAGGACATATGAAAAAAAGCAAGTAAATTCATTAAATTTCATTTTTATGACTCCTGAGGCTTAACAGCAGTGAACCCATTATAGCAGAGAGAACAGAGTGACAATTGATTAAATCTCACTAAATTGTTTGAAATCTGAGAGCCAACATCAGTGTATTCTGTATAACATTTAGTTATGGTCAGACTTAAAAGAAGGATATCTCAGTGCACCATAGGAGTCTGTAAAAGTACAACAAAACAGTTTCTTAAAAAATCTTTTCAGTACATACAAATAGAAAAGTAACAATCATGATATTATTTCAAATAGACTCTGTATTGCTAATTTCAGAGATGACAATGAAAACAAGGGAAAGCTGGTGGGTAGCCTTGCAATACAAAAAGCAAAAATAGTTTTATTATTCAGAGCTGATATGATAGTTATTTCTTAGTCTTATTTATATCTAGCAGGACCATTTTGGTGCTGTTTTGATTTTATAGTGGAAAATGTAACTAGGTCACAGGATATAAAATTTCATTTACTTCTATCTTAAACAAATAACTTGCATTTGAGCGAAGTACATCTTCCAGAAGGAAATCCAGTTTTGACCTGAAGATATCAAGAGATGAAAATTTTGCTGTTTCTCTTCTTGCTATATTCTAATGAATAACTATTCTGAGTGTTCCTTGAATTTACCTGACTTCGCTCTTGGCTGGTTCTTTTTATGTTCTTGTCTGTTAGATAAAAGATCTCTTTTAATACATGGCTGGTCTTTCTTGCGAAAGTGCTTGTACGCTTAATTAAGTCACTCTTTATGTTGTTTTTTATAAGACAAGTAGATTAAGGTCTTGACATCTGTCATTAGAAGGCCTTTTTATGAAGCTGGGAAAAAAAACTACTTCTATTGTCTGTTCTTCTAATAATTACATTTTTTAAAGGAATAGTAACAGCACAGCTGTATGCATGATTCCACTAGTAGTGTTACACATCCCAAATACAAACATTACCTTACTCATCTCCTGTATCCCTCTGTGAATGGCATCAGTCTTTTTTGGAAAGACATCATGATGGTAAATCAAATTATTCTGTTTCCAACTTCTTTCCCACAAAATTGTTTCCAGACTCATCATTATGGTAGATGCAGTTTTCTATTATGTAGGTGCGGCATTTATTCCTGTTCCAAACATCTAACTCTCCTTGTGGCCATATCAAAATGAATTTGTCTGCATGGACCCAGCAAGCTGCTGTGTCTAACAAATGTTAAAAAATTCTGTATTTCTGTGTCCCCTCCCAAGCCCTTGTCCACCCCAAGACTACTCACTGGAAGGAAGGAGAAGTTAGAGTGAGAAACAGAGAAAGCCTTGATGCTGTGCACTGTTCAACAATAGTTGAAACATTGGTGTGTTGCCAACACTACTTCAGTTACAGATACAATGTGTAGCAACATATGTTATGAAGAAAATTAGCATCATCCCGAGCAGACCCAGTACAACCAGTTACTCTCAAAATGCCTACAAAATCAGGCCAATACTGGACAAACTTTTAACTTAGTAATCATCAGTATGATAATTACAGTCTGCAAGTAGATTCCTATCCCCTATGTTTTTGCTCAATTATGCCCTCCCCACAGCCACCTGCTTTTTCACAAATGAGTTATCTTACAAGGAAGAGAAAGTCTGAAAGCTGAAAAACATAGTCCTGTGCTGAGTATAATTCACTTTATGCAGCATTATATTATGACTCAGCAAGAATAAGACAGAGAGAGGCACTACACTTGCAGTGGTTTACTTTGACTTCAAAACAGCATTACTGAAGTCCCAGACAGTGGAAATGCTCCTACCACGCAATATTTTTTCAGACTTATGAGTAACATAAAACACAGTTTTTAATATTCTGAGGGGGTTTGTTTGTTTGTTTTTTATATATATACATGAGATTATTTTGCTTGGATCTGCTTCAATCTCTGCTGCCACAGAAAAAGAGCAGTTACTTCTGAACTTGGACTGAGGAGGAAGCATAATTTCACTTGTTGAGCATTTGTCCAGCATAAGAGAAGCAAAAGCTTCAGTCTGCTAGCTATAGAAGAAACATTAACTCCTCTAAATGCAAACAAGCTACAGAGGAATATATTTTCATATTACAGCATTAGTTGATTTCTTATTATTCACACTTTTATTCAATGTGTTCTTGATCATCTTTACAGTTATGTGTCATTTAGGTAACACACAAAGCCAGGGATAGGTATTTGGAGGGGTTTCATTTAAATTAAAAAGCTTTCTAATCACATCATTAGGAAGTAGAGGAGTGTTTAATTCTAACCTATTCATTTTAGTAGTTTGTATGTAAGTCCCCACCATGACAGCAGCCTAGTAATCATTCTCACAACATTTTAAGGAGATAGAACTGAGTCAAAAAGAGCTAAGAGCCAAAGCAATAAATAATTATGTGCTATATTCTTAAAGATAGCTTCCTTCTCTCTCTGTAGGAATTAAGTCTGCATTTCATAACTCTCAAAAATGTACATGAATGAACAGTCTATATCTTATTCATAAAAATGCTGTAGAAGCAAGGAACTATGGTCCTTTAGTACGTGGAAGAGGACGTCCTGAATCTGTAGCTAGACCTAGGAGTTACTGTCTTTATCTGAGTTCGGGTAATACAGGCTTCTGAACTATGTTCTAAGGACTGTTACAATGCTTTATAATAAAATGCAAGTGGATATAATTTCTTCCCCTCTGCTCTCTACCCTAACACTTTTCAGGAGCAAAATATTTGCATTTTGTATAAACTGAAAGCTAAATAATACCAGAGCTGACATGGATAAGAGATTATAGAAATAATTTTAAAACAACCACCTAAGAAATTACCTGTATTCTGGTAGAGAACACTTTATGTACCTTAAGAACATTGGATAACTGAAAGCCAAGAGGCTTTTAAAACTTTTGAACTAAGTTGTGGTCTATATTGTTTAAAGATGGCAATTAGCAGCCTAACACATGCATTCAGAAGGTAATAAATAAAAGTTAAAATAAAATACTTTCCTAAATTTTGGAAATGTAATTAATTCAATAATCAGAGATGTTTTGAAATTCTGAGAACTCCACTTGTGTTTATTTCCTATGCATTATTTAGAAGTAATTACAAGTTTATTGGGAGGAAAGTGTCTAAATGAATATTATATGCATACTATTTTAAAGCAAAATATTTTCCTTGCTTTTATTTCAAGTAGAATGCTGGATAAGACAGAGAAGTCACTCATTGAGAAATTTGAGCTTAATCATTCCTTTACTTTTTCTGCACTGAAAAACTTTATGGAAAATGAAAATTTAGAGCTCTAGTTCTACGATTAGATTTATTAAAATCAGTAATAATTAGGAAAAAATTATAACTAAAGCAACATTTAGTATGAACAGCTAATGCCAAAACTACTTGAAAATGTTCTAAGTACAACTCTAGTCATGGTATAGCTGGGTTATACCATGTATAACTTCCATATGTGTCCAACTTGGATATTTCCTGATGTACCTAGTATAATGTGAGAAAAGGATTCTACAAAAGTTTTTAAGTCATTGACATGAGATGCCTTCTCACTCAGAGATGTTTTGGTGAGACCTTTGAGCAGAAATGAAAAGTGAGAGAATGATGAATGGCAATGTTTTGATGAAATTCATACAGACTGTAATGAATTTTTGAATACAAGTATGGTCTTCTATTGTGAATAAACACTGGGCTTATCCTCAAATTGTGTCAGATCCTCACAGACTGAGAAGCACTGTATTCATTACTTGAAATTTCAAGTAGTAAAGCCTGGAGAGAGAATGCACATCAGAAACCATATTCATAAAAGTACAAACGGTTTATGTATTTTTTTCACCCTATAAAAATGTGTCAGGAGGGTTAATACTTCAACTTCTGCTTTTGCTTGAAATGTTTTGTGGAGTGTTGTCTACATGATACTTAACACAGTGATTAATCAAGCACCTAGCTGGCAATTATTTCTTCATTCTGAAACAGCTGCTTTGGACTAAAAAAAATTTAAACTGGTAATTATTAGGATCGATCTCTTTACATCCTTCATGTCCATGGCAAATAAGATAGTGTAAATATTTCAGAAGTGGACTGTAAAATAAATCAAAGGCAGCTATAAAGAAACAGTTGCATAAGTCCATGTAGATGCTTTCTCTAGTTGTGCCCTCTCTATAAAAGTGTGAAGAAAAATGCTGTGTTTGGGAAATGAACATGGTGAGTGCTTTGGATAGAAAGATCTGTCTGGCTTAGATGCCTGTCACCAGAATATCAGGTGCTTAAGATTTGGTTAACAACCTATGGGGACAGGTTCAGTGCTTCTCAAGATACAAATTCCATATGCTTATGAGTACAGAGAACAATGGAAAATATAAGGGTCTTCATTCACCTGCAGTTCAGTCTGCCTAGACTATTGAGAATTATCTTATGAAGGGAAATGTTGCTGTTATTGCAGAGATGTTGTCTGCCTTCTGCTTTCTAGTTACACAGTGGAAGCATTCATCCAAGAACAGTACTGTAACCAGCAGGTCAAGAGACACCTTGACTGAAAGACACTTTGTAGCCCAAAGTGCAAGAACTACAGTGACAGCAGAGACATCATGGAAGAATTTGTTTGTATCCTAGTGGCAAGGACACTTATCTGGGCATATCTAGTGTTTTCCTAGTGTCTTCCAAATGCTTTCCCTGTAACAGATCTGCATTTCATATAACACTTTAAGCACACAGACTAGAAGTAAACAGTCTTCCATTGGTCAGAGGCAGATTGAAACTGCATTCACAGAAGAGAAGAGCCAATGAATTATACCCAGATGTGTGGGATTGATGTATTCTACCAGTTGCCTGACCATCTACCCTTCTTAGGCCCTGTATGCTGTGGGTATGTGGATTGTCTAAATCTTTCCCTAAAAGGATTATCACATGTTATATCACAACAATTTCATACATATTGCTGTGTATTGTAGTTCTCTTTTCCAGTATGTTCATGTATTGAGGTGATACTAGTAGCATATTGACAAGTGAACTTAGTGGGTGGGCTATTACAAGAAGTTCAGAATTTCTACTCTAAAGCATTCAGATCTTTTTTTGTAAGCGTAGGAAATCCGAAAGGAAACCTACCAGGAGATTTTCAAGAGCAGTTAAGCATGTTTTAAGACCGATTGAGTCGAAGAATAAACTTTTCATGAGAGCACTTTTAATGAGAGCACAGATAAGCCAACACAGACCCTATAAATTCCCAACCTGAATTAATAACATAGGCTTTTTTCTAGACAATCTTAAACTCAAAGAGAAAATAGATTCACTGTGAAGAAGCAGAAGTGGAGAATATATTTTCTTACCTTCTTTTCCCACTTGTGAAGCCAATGGTTTTCTTCTGTCACTTTTCAAACTCACAATCTTAACTCCTTTCTCTCTTTACCACCCTCAACTCTCTCATAATTTTCACTAAGTGCGCATATGCTTGACAATTTTCTGATCATCTGAGACAGTCTGACAAGATATTATTTTCTCTGTTATAAAAGAAGGGTGTAGATTAGCACACACCTGTCTGAAGTGAAACATAAAAAAGGAGAGGAAATAATTTGATAAAGGTCTATTTAGTTTCAGCTATGGCACACTGTATTAGTTTTTTATTTCCATATATAATCCAGAAGACTAGTTTGGTCCTTTATGGATTTATGTAGTTGTCCAACAGAATACAATAGATATATTCTAACTGCTTGTTTTCTAAATCATGCCAGCTGAATGAAACGCCTTGTCTATCCTTTTGGCTATGGTGACACATAAGCTCTTTCTCCTGCAGTTTTTATGGTTTGGGATAGTCTTTCAGTGTCTCAGTGTTAATCCTTACATTCATACCGTTTCAAACATGAGGCCATTGTTTTTCTTCTTTTCACTCTAATTTTAATTCCTATAAAATGTTTTGGGTATTATTTGGTGGTTGTAACTGATTTAGGAATAGGAAATCCTTGGACCATTCTGTTAATATTTTATGTAAAAATATATGCATTATATAACCACAAAACTCAAAACAGATTTGTTTGTTTGGGGGCTGCATTATGGCACCCAGTGTCTGTATTCTTCGTAGGATCAATTACCAGATTGATTTTTTTTTTGTTAGAATTGTTGGAAGAAACTCAGCAGAAGTCAGGCCATTCTAACTCTCTGAAAAGTAAAATTATCTGTGACTCTCATTTTGTCAATAATTTGTCACCATTATTTTGGGGTTTTTTTTATAAGCATTAACTTCCAGTACTTGATTAGCCCTATTTGTTATTCACAATATACTTGTTAACAACTCTTTGCAGCCCATGCCATAAACTACTGACAGCAAGTCTACTTGACACAGAGAAGAAGAGTTTATCTTGTGGGGAAAAGGAAAGGAGGAAAAACAAAATACCACATCTGAATAAAGTGTGATGCAAAGGCTGTTGTCAGCAACCAGCTGAAATCATAGAAGTTTTACTGAGGGAGGTGGTTCAGACAAAGCTCAAGTGTTCGCTGGGCAAATATCCCTAAGTGGCAAAGAACATTTGGAAACCATGCCTCCACAAAATCACTCATGTCTATAAAATGAACTGTATCGTAGATACGAAGAAGATGGAATGTAACTGGTTGCCTTTTTTCCCCACATCATAGGATGCTTCATACCACTTCCTCCATATCTACATAGCCTTAGGGAGCTATATAGACTGCAGAAACAATGTGTCCTGTCTATCAGCTTCAGTTCTACCCTGGATCTGTGAGAGCTGTTGTTTACTGCTAACTGCTTGCCTGTCTCTCTTTCTGTAGCTGTACAGTGACACTATGGAGTTGTCATACTGGAAGAGAATCGCTCTGGTCAAAACTGAGCCATTTTGTTTCATCTTACATTGTCTATTTTGTTCTACAAAGGAGTCTGGAGAGAGTGAGGTTCTCCTTCAGGTTGTATTACCTTTAAGCAATAGTTTTATTTATACTAGGTATATGGTCTTACTAACTAGTCTAATTGTCACTTCATGTTTGCTTGTGTGGCTAATGATTGGTTTGGGCAGAGGAATTCTGTTTCAGAGCAAGCCCGTCTCTTAATTTCTGGGACCTGAATAATGAGGCTTCTTTAAAAATGAAGGTAGAGAACTAAGACTCCTTTTACTCTATTTACTAACATTATTTTTACTGTGCAAAAATATTAAGGGAAATCTCCGGAAATATAATGATCTACAATGAATAGTTTAGTGATAGTATTGACTGGCTACTAATAAATCACCAGCATTTCTCAACTTCTAAAAAAAAAAGGCTCTTCAATCTTTAGTTTACATAACTAAATCGATTTTAAAGATCCAAATGTCTAGATCTGCTATAAAAATTTAAAAAAGAGAAAGAATTTGTAGAAGACAGTGTGAGGAGCAATCACCAGAGATATGTCTTTTCTGAATACTGTGTTATAAATCATTACTATATTCATACAGCTTCAGAGGATATATTGTCCTTTCACATGGTATGCTTAGGCATCTCAAAAAAAGCAAACCCTTGATTTTTTTAAAACCTATCTCTAACCTGTTAACTTTTATTGAGTTGGATGGAATGCAGTCAAGAAAAGGAGAAATGAGGGCAAGTCCATGCCTATTTCATTGTGCAAGAAATTTTGTTTATCACAGGCTTCTTGGGTGACAAAAACATAAATTAGAAATATATACTGGTGGAATGGGAGCTGTCCCTTGATATTGTAGATTTTCTGTCAAGCCTCAGCAGATCAATAACTGTTCACAGTGTACATGAACCTATTTCCAGTTTAATGGTGCCAGAATGTTGGAAATTACCCACAATGGTGATTAACTCTGCATGAGCACAAAAATAAACATGTGATTGTCAAAGTTACCATAGTGTAGTCCTTACTTATCAAAGCTTAAATTCTAATTTGCCTACAGTTTGACACTGACTCAACTTATTTAACTAGTGCTCATCTTTAATGCAAACACGATACATGCATAAGAGATACTAAAGCAAAAGCCAGATGAGATGTTTTAACCAATGAACTAGCATATAAATAACCCAAAAATTTTCTGCAGGGCTGACACATGTTGTTGCTGTACTGTTCCTAGTGGTGAAAAATGAGAAGTCTAGGCCATAATTTAGAACTAGCATGAATCTTTAATTTAAGAAGAAGCAAAAAATAGAAAACAGAGCTTGTAACTGAGGGATGGGGACTAGTGTGTTTTAGTCTGCTTACTTTGGTGTTCAAATGTCCAACTATATTTCGGCCCTCACCTCCCTGGAGGTATTTAAAAGATGTATAGATGAGACACTTAAGGGCATGTTTTAATGGGGGACTTTGCAGTATTCAGTTTATAGTTGGACTCTATGATCCTAAAGGTGTTTTCCAACCTAAACCATTCTATGATTCTAAAGGTCCAGCTATCTTTATGTCTTACCCTCAAAAGAAAGATGGGTAATATGCAGAATGTATAATTAAAGTCTATACTATCATACTGCTCTTTGAATTCTATTAGCTTGATTCTCTGAGATGCTGTTTAACTTTTTTTCACATTGTAGTTCCTTAATTAAATAATCTCATTATAAGACTCTGCTAGACTGTATTCTGGCAAGTAGAACTCCTCTCAAGTATGATATGCCATAATTTACTGGCATTAAAGACAGACTTGAATTTGACTTTTCAGCTTTTCAAATATCAGTCAGATAAAATCACTTCCAGTTTCTTGAAAACATTACACTACAGATACTCTGGATTTGCTGCATTTAAATTCATAAACTTCTGCAATGTTTTTAATTTCCTAGAAGTCAAATTATGTCTGTAATCTGGTAAAATTCAAGTCAATGTGTCATATCTAACAAATATACTTTCTTTGCTTATAGTTCTGTACTTGAAAGTTATGTTTTCTGTTACCTGAATTTACTAATAGTGAGAATACAAGTGCAGTATATACTTTTTTTCTGGAAGTTTTATTTCATAAAAATAAAAGATTTCATATAGACTACTATATACAAGCCTACAGTTTCTACATGTATTGTCATAAGACCATTTGATAGAAAATTTCTATATTTCAACATGTTTAATTTGTTTCCCTTCCCTTCTATATTAAATTGGAGGGAAAATGTAGTACTAGTCTATATATTTTTTTTTGTTCCAGTCCTAGTATTTGTCACACACTTGGGCCAACTTCACCTTTTTCACAGTTTCATCTCTAATACCTTAGTAAAAGACATCATCTGCACCATAAAGTTTGCCCACAAAATAGTTATGAAGACTATTTCTGTAGTATGCAAACTAACAAATGCCCATGTTGCTTTTGCAAAACCTTTTCTTGTGCCTTCTGTATTGACAGAACACTTCTGTCAAAGACTGAACATGCTTTCTAATCCTATTTGCATACCCAACATCAAATTTCAGTGTTTTTACCTCGCACTATTGAAAACTCTAGGCAGGTTATCTGCCATGACTAAGATTTTCCAGATTTACATTCAAGTTTGTAAATTGTACATCTAAAACTGAAAAAGTACTCTCAGTCTCTCTGCTAACTCCTTTTCTATCATTGTCACTACCAGCTGAGGATATTCTTTCATGGTGTTTTCTGACAATCTTGATCAAATAAATAGAAACAAAACATTTGACAAGTATACACTGACATTGCAGACACTTTTGTCTTTGTGTATACTGATGGTAAGTTTAGATTAAGGTTTAGAGAGTGTATAATAGATGTCCCCAGTATGTGCAGAGTGGTCTCAGGAACTTCTTTACAAGCATCAGTTGGAAACATCCATTATCTGATGCCTAAAGGGTGGATGCCAGTTGTCTTTATCAACGGAGAGATTTCTAGATATGCTGTCTATTTCTTATCTCTTTCTGCCATACTAGACTGTATCCTCAGGTAGAAGATAATGAGAAATGTGAGTCAGGGTTTACAACTAAATTTACTGACCCCTCATAATTGACTGCTTAGCATAAGAAAAATTAAGGTAATAGATAGTAGCAGCCAGAAAGAAAACAAAAATCTGAATCTATGCTGGAGCTAAAAAACTCGCCTTGTATTCACCATCACTTTTATATTTGGAAGAGGGGTTTCTGGAAAATTCTATTGCTCCATGTATGGATTTTATTTTCATGGAAACCAGAATACACGTGGAGAAATGTAAGCTGAGCGCTAGCCATGGCACTCAGACATGGGAGACAGAAAGCACTCTTGGGTTTGTTAGCATAAATAGCTAATATTTTATCTGAGGCCAAGTGTTTATTTCAGTCAGCTCATGCAAATAAGCAGTTCTGAAGTAAAACTGGGCACTGAGGTGTCCATCTGCTGACCTGACATTGCCAAGAGGGTGCCAAAACTTGCCAATAGCACAGACTACTATCCACTGCTACTCTTTCATGTGGTCATGAATGACACCGCAAGGCAGTAAAAAACCATGGGTGTGTAAGTGAAAAATATTGGTGCCAAAGTTTTATTTTCCTCTATTTTATTGATTGGAGGAAATGTGTCAGACAGAAATAAGCATATAATACATCTCAGCTTCTGGCTGTCTGGCTGGTGTTGTCACAAGGGTTTTGGCTTTTATGACAACGAGACATTCTTTTTTTACTATAACCTCTTAGAGAAGGAAGGAATCCACCTGTCTAGAAGAGGCAAAAGAATCTTTGGCAGCAGGCTAGCCAACTTGGTGAGACAGGCTTTAAACTGAGGGACTTTTGGAGGTGGGGTCCAAAATAGCAATGCTTATGCCATCACATCTAACTGGGAAATAAGCTGGTTGAACCAGAGTAGTGACAAATGTTCCTTAGCTGCATCTCAAGACAAGAACCAGAAAGCCAACTACTGCAAGGGTGTGTATGGCTATGGTGGATCCTCTTATACCCCTCCATAGAAACCTGCATACTTGGTTACCTCTCTGAAATGTCTGTACAACAACACATGCAGCATGAGGAGTAATCAGGGAGAAATAGAGATCTGTGTGTTGTCATAGGACCGTGATCACAGAGATGTGGTGGGATAACCTACATGACTAGAATGCTGTCATGGATGGCTATGCACTTTTTAGGAAAAACAGGCCAGCAAAGCAGGGTGGTAGAGTTGCTCTTCATGTGAGAGAGCAACTGGAATGTATCAAGCTTTGCCTAGAGGTGGATTAAGAACACGTCAAGAGTTTATGGGTAAGAATTAAGGGGAAGGCTAATATGGGTGGCACTGTTGTGAATGTTTACTACAGTCTGATTAGGAACAGGAAATTGACGAGTCCATCTACAGAGAGCTGAAGGTAGTCTCATGATCACAGGCCCTGGTTCTCATGGGGAGCTGATATTTGCTGGAAAGACAACACAGCTAGGGACTCACAGTCCAGGAGGTTCCTGCAGACCATTGATGATAACTTTTTGATGCAGGTGAAGGAGAAGCCAACAAGGAGAGGTGTGCTGCTAGACCTTGTACTAACAAGCAAAGAAGGACTGGTTGGGGATGTGAAGGCTGAGGGCACCCTTGGCTGCAATGACCATGAGATGGTGGAGTTCAGGATCCTGCGCAGAACAAGCAGGGCAATACATATGATTACAATCCTGGACTTCAGGAAGGCTAACTTTGACCTCTTCAAAGAAGGAATCCCATGGGTTAGGGCTCTAAAAGGTATCGGGATCCAGGAGAGTTGGTTAATATTCAAGCACCACTCCCTCCAAGTTCAAGATCGATGTATCCCTAGGAGTAGGAAATCAAGCAAAGGAGACAGAAGACCTGCACGGATAAACAAGAATCTTCTGGAAAAAACTCAAATGGAAGAAGAAAGTTTGCAGAATGTGGAAAGAGAGACTAGCCACTTGGGAGTAACATAGGAACATTGTCAGAGGGTGCAGGGATGCAATAAGGGAAGCTAAGGCCCACTTGAAATTAAATCTGACAAGGGATATCAAGGACAATAAGAAAGGCTTCTTCAAATATAACAGTAGCAAAAGGAAGACTGGGCCTGCAGCTAAATCAAGTGGGTACTCTGTTGACAGAGAATACAGAGAAGGTAGAGCTACTGAATGCCTTCTTTGGTTCAGTCTTTGTGCCTAAGACTGGCTTTTAGGAATCCCAGCCTCTAGAGTTAAGAGAGTAAGTCTTCTATGATGGCATGACTAACTGTGTAGATGAGGAGAGAGCAGTGGATGTTTTCTACCTTGACTTCAGTAAGGCTTTTAACACTGTCTTCCTTAACATCCTCATATGCAAGCTTAGGAAGTATGGGTTAGATGAGTGGGCAGTGAGGTGAATTGAGAACTGGCTGAAGGGTAGAGCTCAGAGGATTGTGATTAGTCCAATAATGAGTCCAGTCTGGTTCAACATATTCATCAATGACCTGGACATGGGAAGGGACAGTGAGTACCCTCATCAAGTTTACTGATGATACAAAACTGGGAGGAGTGCCTGGTACACCAGAAGCCTGTGTTGCCATTTGGTGTGACCTGGACAGGCTACAGACTTAAGCAGAGATGAACCTAATGAAGTTCATAAAAGGCAAGTGTAGGCAAGTCCTCCTGCACCTAGGGAGGAACAAGCCAATGCACCAGTACAGGTTAGGTACTGACCTGCTGGAAGGCAACCCTGTGGAGAAGGACACATCTTAAAAACACACTTATGAATACATTCCGTTGTTAATAACAGGGGAAGTGAACCCTACTGACATCAATTAGCTTCCCAAATTAAATGAAGATCCATATTTTCTTTACAACATATTCCCAGTTCTAGTCACACCCAAATTTTGTACTACTATTTTTTCTAAGTGGTAGCTATTGGCTTTGTATGAAATTTGTCTCAGATCAGTTGGGGAAAGTATGAGTCAGCTACTTCTTTAGCACTCTATCCAGGTGTTGTATGTAAAAATGAGCCTAACTGAGATGCAGGTACATATTTGTATGTGACATTCAGAAAAACAAAATGGAAAAAAAAAACCAAACCTGCATAACTCACTGTGAGTATCTTGGATGTCTTATTGTCTTGCAAGACACATTGTGAAGAATGTTAAGTAATACTGCTTCTTGTTAAGAAACATTAATGGCCTGATTTATCTCCAGGGATTATATGGGCTCTCCAGGAAGGACATTAGAAATTATTGCAAGAGCTTGATAATTTAATTGTTTACCTATATTTTTTTCTTTTTTTTTTTCCTCTAGAGCTGCCAAAAAGTGCTACAAAAATGCCATTTTGGACTCTTTCCTGAGGTGTCCATTCTAAATGCTTTTGTGTAGTTAACAATAAAAATAAAAATTCAGCATCCTACTTGCACGGGACAGAGATTGATATGAAGTATCTGGTGCTTTTAATTCAGATTTTCTCCTCATTGGCAACTGAGTCTTCTCAATTACATTTCCTTAAAAGAGTGCTACAGCTACACAAAATGAATATTTTCTTTCTTTTCCATTTAAATAGATCTTAATAGTGCCTCAGAATGGAAAGCTTCTCAGGCACCAGGAAAACACCATCAAATGCAGTCCCAATGGGAGGACATCTCTACACTAATGTTCATGATCAAGAGCTGTTGAGGAAAGGTGGGTTTTGCTTATTATTTCAAGCTGAGAAATAAAATCTAAAGTGAAAAAAGGTTTGGGAGCTCTGATGATCTGAGGTATTCCCATTCTGGCTTGGGGCAAGTGCAATCTAAGAGAAATGCTCCAGTGTATCTGTTGAGCATGAGTATGAGAAAGGAGCAGAGATCGTAGAATAAAGATAATTGAAATGTTCCTTTGAATCCAATAAAGGGACTTTGTGGCATTTTCTCTTTTAACCATCCTGATCTCCTGTACTATGATCTCTCTGAAGTCACTGAAAAGAACATTTCTTAAATTTGCTTTAATAACCACTACTTAAAGTGAGCTCATCACAACAATTTTGCAAGTACAGATCTGTCATAGCTATATTCGGATTTAAAGGTAAGAGGTTATTGCATTAATCCAGTCTAAGACTTTGTAGAAAAATGAATCCAGTGAAAGCATTCAAGACACTATGCTCCCTATCATCTGCATTAAATACATGAATTAAATATGTATGGCATATTTAAATTAAATATATTAAATGGCATTATAAGACTAAGATGATATGTAAGCAAAAGCAACCTTAGTTCTTTGAAGTTTTACAAAGTCTAAATTGCAAGGTCATTTCCATAGTGATAAAACCAAAGTTAAGAAAAAAACAACAAGCAACCAACCAAAAAAAACCCCAAAAAACAACCTGAAGACTTCAATTTTTTTCACTTGGTGTCTATACAACTATTAAAAATGCGCTCAGATATTTTGTCTTTCTCATGCTAAAAGCAACTCTCTGGACATTTTTTCACAAAAGGGAAGAGAATATGATACTTATCTAAAATGTCAAAGTGATTTATATGACAAGTTTTGTTAAAACTTTCATGAGTTATTCATTAAAAATGGCATTTCTAAATATGCAGCTTTCACATAAAACTTGCATTTCCTAGAAGATAAGTGAATCACTTGAGGAAAGCTGGTTGAGCATTTTGAAGAAATCTTTCATAATACTATCGCAAAAGAATTTTTTTAATGGGTTGGCAACATGAATCAAAGAGATGCAGCTTAGCTTATAGTAAGTGTTAAATTTTCATATGTTTACCTAGAAATAATTTACAAGATACTCATATGATTTAGAAAGATTGAATTCTGTTTTCAAGGCTCCCTTCCTGCCTGCCTGCCTGCCTCCCTCCCTCCCTCTCTTCTTCTCTTCTTTCCCTTCCTCCCATCTTTCTTTCCC
>NW_010157157.1:17663-19018 GCF_000695765.1 Mesitornis unicolor
CTGTCCTTCCAGATGTATCCATTTGAAACCATTTTTATAACAGATATAAGTTCCATACTTTAAAAAAAAATACTGAGTATGATTTAGGAGGCTTAGAGGGTTCAAATTCCCCATGTCATACTGCAGTTTTTGAGTATCATTTCCTCTGAGCAACTGCTTAAGTAAATTGAATTTATGGTTATTAGACTTCAGTTGAAACACTTTGGAAAGAGCATATTCTTCCAGACCTAAAACATGATTAAACATACACCTTCATAATATTTTTTTTTAATCAGCAAAATCTTTTGAACTACTACCTAGAATTCAAGGTATGATTGGTAACAGTTTCCTTGTCAAAACATCACATATTCTGCTGACTTTCAGAGACTGATACTGCATTTTCTTCCTTAATTAATCTTCTTCACATGTATTCCTTCAAGTGAATTCCTTTTCAGATTCCCAATATGGAGTCTGCAGGAGTCTTTTTGAGGAAAGAAACCTCTGCTTACTTAATCTTAGCAGCTGTCTCAAGAGTGTTATCTCTAACTTCCCCATCTTAATTCTCATTTGCTTCTCTACTGAGCTCTACTGACTTAGTAACCTAGGGGATTAGCAGAAAAAAATGATGGCTGAAATACGTCACCCCAGTTAATCTGTGCAAATAGCGTAAGTGTTGTGCAGAGGTTTGAGAATCTAAAAGAAACAAGAATTCAGGTTCACAAGTCTGAATACAGAGGATATTCATGTGTGAAAGACCAGACTTCTAAAGCTAAATTACTTTCCTCCCACATTTGTCATTCTGTATCAAAGGTAGAGAGTCCCTGGATAAAATAAGACATTTTGAGAAGTTTTTAATGTGAAACAGCTGCTTTTGAGTCATTTACATAATCTTCATTTTGAAACTAGTATTTTGAATACCTAGCTACTAGTAAGTCTTTGTAAAAAAGAGAAAGGATCCTGATTCTTCCCAGAAGTCATTTCGGTTATCCCTGTGCATAGAAGAGTATGAAGAGAAATTAGATTATCTAAATTAATAATCTGGAAAGTAGATCATCCAATTTGTCTGCAAACAGATAAAATGGTCAAAAGAAATATTGCCCAGATTGGAGGGAGAAAGCTGTGGTAGGTAGAAGTATTTTTCTCTTGCAAATTTCAACCTATGAAAACAACCTATGGACATGGGAAAGAAATAAGGCTTTAGAGCATCTTCATCTTCTCTGAATTCCAGGAAATTGTGGAATACAAACTCTTAAATTGAGAACAATAAAAGTTGCTCACAGAATCACAGAATGGTAGGGGTTGGAAGGGAAGATCGTCCAGTCGAACCCCCCTGCTAGAGCAGGACCACCTAGATAAGATCACATAGGAACACGTCC
>NW_010157158.1:0-968 GCF_000695765.1 Mesitornis unicolor
GGGCACCGGAAAAGGCCGCGGGCGGGAGGGGCACCCCGCGGGGCAGGGGGCGGGACGCGGACCGGGAGAGTCCGTGTGCGTTGGCGGCCGTTAGTGACCGTTACCTGGGCTGTGGGGGAGGGTCAGTCCAGGGCTCTGGGAGAGGGGCTGGCCGTCATAACCCGGGAGCGGGGTACTGCACTCTCTTCAATTAATGTTTGTTTTCTTAAAAAAGTGTCTTTCTTGTTTTCATTTTTAGCCACAAGACCGTGTCCAATTGCTAGTGCAGCATGCCAGTAATGTATCTCCCTATATACGTGTATACGTGTGTGTGCATATATATAGATATATATGCACACACACGTATATGTATTTATATATTCAGCACCTTAGCTGAGGTGAGCTCTCAACAGTCTTGACTTCAAACCGAGGAGATGTAGTCCGTGGATTCTGCTGTCAATAAGCATCTTTTCAAACCTTTGGCCCTTTTGAACGTGGCATACCAAAACCACAAAAAAACTGCTTAGCAAGGTGTCATAGAATCAATCTTCTATTCAGGAGACCTGCATTTCTATGCTCAATAGATGTTGTGTTTTAGTTTTAACTGGGATAGAGTCAATTTTCTTCATAGTAGTTGGTATTGTCACCAAAATCAGGAATAAAAACCATTGGTGTTAAGAAAGCAGTGTATCATTAAGAAACAGGTATTCTTTATTTGGCCTCAGGTGCATGGGTGTCATTAATTCCGTCCAAACACATACTGCTAATGCTGGTCTTCTTGTCATATTTATACATAAAAGTTTCAGGATTAAGCGATCTAAGTTACAAAGGTCAGTAGCAAGATAAATATAATACATTTAAATACCTGCTGGATCATTCTTGGATCGAACTGTGCTTGCATACACGGGGTAGTCTCTGGTGGTCTCTACTGGTTCTGAGGAGGCACTCTTACTGCTCTTAGCATCCTCACAGCTAAACTGAGGAAGTGT
>NW_010157159.1:0-21220 GCF_000695765.1 Mesitornis unicolor
TCCAACTCCTGATATTCTGTGATTCTGTCATTAAGAGAGAGTAGGTATGGCTTTACCTTAACCATTCTTGTAGCTGAAGAAGAGACCATAATGTAGGATAATGATCCTGTGTTGCAGATAAACACTCTAGGCTGTCCCCTGTGATATATTAAGTTGCAGCGAGCAGATCTAATTCAGTGGTATGTGTAATTTAGCAGTGGCAAGGTGAGTTCAGGAGGGGTCATTTCGTGCTGCCGCTGGATCTGGTCTCTATTGCAGTTTGCAGTATTTCGAATAACAGGAAAATTTTCAGACTTGTTTTCTTATCTATACTGTCAATGAAGCAAGATCTCTGCCAGCATCATGTCTAACTGATAGTTGTCTAGCTTAGTTTTAGAAATTTTATAGGCTTTTTAACCATGGCCAGTTTTCCTAATGTTCAACGTTAGTCTTCCTTGTCATAGTCTTTCATTGCTGGTGCTTGTTCTGTACACTGTGGGTATGGAGAACAATTTATTCCCTTTTATTACGGAACCTGTCTTTTATCTAATGAAGACTATTAGTGAGTGTCCTATTTGTTTTCATTTCCCTAATCTTTTCAACATGCCTCATACCGATGATTTTGTAGGTCCTTGGTCAGTTCTCACCACACTCCTCCGGCCTCTCTCCAGGTGATTCATATCCTGCCAGTTCCCAAACTCAGCGTAAAGCTTTGGCCAAGGCCATGGCAGCACTCAGTGCAGCAATGTAGAGCAGGATAAGGAGAAAGAATTTCTCAAGATGTGCACAGAGCTACAAACATGTGAAACTTAGTCTCCTCATGGTTGCTGGAAGCAGGATTCTGCAGACCTGTGTTGACCTGCAGTCTACTATAGCCTCTAGATCTCTGTCTGTGAGCTACACAGACATTCAAACCCCATTCTGAATTTGTGAGGATGGCTATTCCAGCCTTTCATCTGTCCTGACAAAATGTTCTCATTCTATCTCTTTTAAATGTTCACAAAACTTTAGATAAATTCTAATAACGATCCAGAGTTTTGGGTAGATGGGTTAATCCTTCTATGTATGCTTGTGGTATAGACATTGACATCCTAACTTCTGCCCTCGAATGGGAAACATTTCATTCGGTTGAGTTTGGCTGTTTTGTAGTTCATTCCATCTTTACAGGTTGACTGTAAAGTCATACTGAAAGTAAATTAAAATTGATAGTTGAAACTGAAAATTAACATTTCCTGTTTAGGTCATGTGCATTTTTTAAGCTGTACAGAACCATCTGCAATTAATACACTTTGTTGTTTATCTTCTGTATTTACAGTATATTTGACAATAAAACCTTTTTTGACATTTAATCAGCAGCAGAGTTGTTCTGCTCTCATTATATATTCATGAACTTTATCAGCAAGACAAGACATAAATGTTGAGCTTGCCTTTAAGATTCATTAAGACATGCATTGATACTTAAAACCTAGAAAACTGGGGGTCTTTGTGTCTGTTCTACATTTGTACAATATAAAAATGAGACTAGAGTCTTCTTTTTAAGAAGGATGGAGACAAGTGAAACTTTGGGACTAGTGAAACCTCCAGCATATAAGAGCTCTGTATTCAATTACTAACGTAATGGGACATGATAGGCTGCATTTTCCCCTTTTCCTGTAAGGCATATAATATTACAATATTATCATTACAATATTATAAAATATTATAATATATTGTGATATATTTTCTCATCTTTCAGATGGAAATTGGAAAGCAAGTAGGAAGTGTTTTGCAAGTCCCTACGGTTGCTATGAATCTGTTTTCTGATTGCCTGTGTCCAAGAATTTGATGTAAGGGCGATTTTGGCATTTCATCCTTGAGAAATATTTGCCCTCGTTTGCTGCACCTCTTATACTTTTCTTGATTTTGGCAAAGCAGGTATTTTTTGGAAGTTGAATCCAACTTTATTCCCTTTCTCTGTAAAACCCTAGATCCAGGGAGAAAAGTGCTTTAGAAAACACTAGAATAGCTAGCATGGGTAAGATTTATAATTTCATTTTTTTTATAAATACTAAATTGATCTGGGTATATACTGAATGTTAAAAATTAACATTTTTGTGTTAGTGAGAGTTTAAACTTTAGCAGAAAATTTTTATCTAAACAGAAGAGCTTTTGCATGAACCTTGTTGGTATCTTATATTATAGGATAATTTCTAATGGGCCTCTCTGAATTTAAACTCTGTGATTCTGTCTGTAGAAGAAATATTTGCATTGTCCTATTGCTAGTGACTGATACTCATTTTCTATCCAACTGCCTAACAGCTCTTGTTCTTTGAAACTGCCTTGAGTACTTACAGCCTAAACCCTGCCCCTGTGCTATGTAAATGGAAAATCCAAATCGTCAGATAGCAGTGAATCTTCAGTTTGGATTTAAAAAAATATTTTAGTTATTTGCTGTGGTTACGGCACTGAAATAAATGGTTGGTGCAGTTACACAACAGCTCACCTTCAGAATTTAATCATCTACAAATGCCATCTATTTTTCATAAGCTCCTTCCCTCCTAATATGGTTCATTAAATATACTTTTTTTTTTCCTACTGTTTGTTCATCTTTTTGGATGTAGACTCCAGACGTTTATTTCCCCTCTGCCTTAGCATATGGTATGGTTGGTATAGAAATATTTAAGAACAATGTGCATGTTATTGAAATAATTTCAGATTTAAAACTTTGAAGTTGCAGATCTATTTTGCTGTAACCTACTTCTTACAGATTTGTCCTGGAGTTTTTACTGAGGCTGCTTTCGTTACTTTTCAAGAAAATTTGTATTTTCAGCACACTCCCATTTACAACACGGGTCATTTAGAGAATTCCCCTGTAGACAGGAGCTCCTCCAGGGTGCAGCAGAACTTTCTGCAACTGGTACAAAGTGATGCATCCCCACTCCTCGGCAGGGAGCGGTACCGATGGAGAAGGATACCTCTGTGGAAAGTGAAGTGTGTGGTGTTCCCTCCCCTGTGGTGGGCTGTAGCTGTCGAATGGCTGAGTCACAGAGTTTGGGAGGAAGGCAATTTCCCTTCATCCTGCTGCTGAGGAGCTTTTGCTCAGTCATCAAGAGCTGAGGCTCTGTGGTTCTACGTGGCCTTTTCTGCTTCAGTGTGTTAATCGGTAAAGAGGGAACTTAGGAGGATCAAGATGAACGATTTTTTAAGATTACTGGTAGCCAGTAGACTCTTTGCAGACATTAGAGCTTCCTCTCCTCTATGTTTGCCATTGAATGTGGTCTGAATTCAGGGTCTCAGTGTGAAATTTGAAATGCATGTGGCAGGACATGGGACACGTGGCAGTAGCATGGTCTAGATAGACAGTTGCCTCACAGCTCCTCCATTTTCAGTTATTTAATTGTATACATGCAGTAACTTCTAATTCGATAAAGACTAGCAGTATTCCACAGTATTTAGCCTGTCAGTTAAAATCCATGCAGTATACTAGAAAGAAGCCATTAGTTTGGTAACATCAATTTAACAAGTTTTAGCTCATTAACCTTGTCACCAGAAGTGCTGGAGAGAGGAACCTTTTGATACTGTTGTTCTCAGCATGAACCAGGAGCTCTGAAAATCTGTTGAAAACCGTGGCTATTATCTTTGACCATCATTCATAGCTGTGTGTTAGCTCTTCTATGCAAATACCATAGCAAGGCACAAAGTACATATTTTCAAGTCAACTTTATATATTGGAGAAGTGTTTATTCAGAAAAATATCTTTTCCCTTATGAAAAATTTGTGGCTGGTCCTTTAACAGCATTCCCAGCTATTTCTTCTGTTTCATTTTTCACTTTTATACCAATCCAACACTACTTTTAAAAAGCTTACTTGAAGTGTGGCAGGTAAATATTTGTGATAACATTTTAGCAAGCTGAGTAAGATACTAGTTGCTGAAATACTTCTTTAGTTACTTCTTTTGCTTTCCAGGCTCAGTTTTGAGAAATCGCAGTTGACTTTGCAATAATGTTGTTGTTTTAGCTGTAGAAATCTTACGTAACACTGCTGTAGGTATCATGGTAAAATAGGAAAATGAGTCATCATTTAAAAGGAGAGCACACATAAAGAAGAAAACCTCTAGCATTCAAAAAGCTGTGGTTTATTGTACACAGAATCACAGAATATTAGGAGTTGAAAATGAGCCATCATTTAAAAGGAGAGCACACATAAAGAAAGAAGAAAACCTCTAGCATTCAAAAAGCTGTGGTTTATTGTACACAGAATCACAGAATATTAGGAGTTGGAAGGGACCTCCAAAGCTCATCCAGTCCAATCCCCCTGCCGGAGCAGGAACACCCAGATGAGGTTACACAGGAAGGCGTCCAGGCGGGTTTTGAATGTCTGCAGAGAAGGAGACTCCACAACCTCTCTGGGCAGCCTGGGCCATGCTCTGGCACCCTCACACTGAAAAAGCTTTTCCTCACATTCATGTTGAACCTCCTGTGCTCCAGCTTGGGACCATTGCCCCTTGTCCTGGCATTGGACATCCCAGAGCAGAGCCTGGCTCCTTCCTCCTGACACTGCCCTTTACAAATTTATAAACATGAATGAGGTCACCCCTCAGTCTCCTCTGCTCCAAGCTCAAGAGCCCCAGCTCCCTCAGCTGCTCCTCATCAGGGAGATGCTCCACTCCCTCCATCATCTTTGTGGCTCTGCTGGACTCTTTCAAGCAGTTCCTGTCCTCCTTGAACTGAGGGCCCAGAACTGGACACAATATTCCAGATGTGGTCTCACCAGGGCAGAGTAGAGGGGAAGGAGAACCTCTCTGACCTACAACCACCCCTTCTGATACACCCCAGGATGGCATTGGCCTTCTTGGCCCAAGGGCACATTGCTGGCCATACTCACTTTTATATTCATATTGGACTTGCCTGAGTTTTAGAATTGAGAGGAGGTAGCGCAGAACTCATGTTTAGCCTTGTAATACAGCTGTAATCACAGAGGCATTTGAAAATCAGCGAGAAGGGGTTCTATAAAAACGCAGTGTATTTTCTCAGAAGCTGCTTCACTTAATCCCTTACAGTCATCGTGAGTCTGTCACATTTTATGATTTGGGGACAGGATTTTGGTGTAAAGAAAATTAGCACCTACCTCTGGGGAAAGGCTGTATGAAATGGAGGAATCTGAAGAGGGACTTGTACAAATGTTTTACTGTGGAAGCGTGAAAACAATAAAAGATGAAGTTCGCAAACAGGATATTTCATTTTCGGCTCTGTCTTTCTCCTGTTCATGCCAGTGTAAGATTTTTCCTGTTTCTGTTTTATCACTTTCCTTTCCTTTGTTTTCTACCTTGCTCAGTCAGATGCTGCCTTTTACTACTTTTCAGGTTATGGAAATGTTCTTGAAATTGCCATCCTTTCTGTGTCCAGTAACCTGCTGAAGTTAGGGAACAGTTTTGATCCTTTTTCTTCTTTTGCCTGTGCTTAGGTGAGTCGCTTTTCAGATTAAGGTCTCCCCATTGCATTGTAGTTTCTGCCCTTTCTGAAAATCTCCGACCTCTTCCCTCCTGGCTGGCCAGAGCCCGTGGCCCTCAGCCAGCAGTTGTTCTGGTAGTGCTGTAGGTAGGCAGGTAGTGGTGTCGCCATGGTTGAAGTACATGCCGAGGTGTGAACAGACCATTTTCTGAAATGTGGGATAAAAGGGAAGTGCTGGGTTGGGCGTTGTTGACTACTGCAATGCTGACACACGTCAGGAGCACCACAGAGACGGGTATTTTGGCTTTGTTCGAGAGCACTCAAACCCTGCGTGACCCCAGGAGGTGGAGGCTGCCAACGTGAGTGGCACTAAGCGTGTCCAGCTGTGGTGCAGGTGTGAGAAAGCCTGGCAGGGCTGGAGGGAGCCGCTGCCGTCTCTCAAGCCAGGACATGGGCATTTGTTCCCAGCGGAAAGCCAGAGCTCTGCGCAATGTGACTCATTTATTGTGGGCACTGTACGTGGTCAATCACAAGAATAAAGATGAACTTGGAGTGCGTTGATGAAGTGTGAAGCCAGAAGTTAAGCAGCGAATAGTTTTGCCCATTTACAGTGTTAATTAGAAGAGAGTCTCAATAAGAGACCAGAGGTGTAATATATGCAATTTGAATATTGCAGACTAGTAAAAAAAAAATCACTATCCTGAACTGTATGTTAAAAACTTTAGTTATGTGAAGGAGCAGTTACCTCAGTCAAATTTTCAGCTTCAATAAGACAAAACAAGGCAGATTTAAACTTAAGCATAAATTATTAATAGTTTGTTTTTCTCCTGGTGCGTTTGCCTCATAAAAAGTGAACTGGTTTTAGTCTTTTGTAGAAATCTAATCCAAAATGAAAAAGTGCATTAGATAAAGCTGAACTGAAATTTTGGTTGACCTCTGGGTAGCAGGGAAGAGTGCAGTTGAGATTGAGAGAGGTTTTGCACATGCAAAAAATCAGGAGGAGACATCAGGCTTCGCAGAAGTCCTGTGAGTTTGAAAAGGTGTAATTTCAAGTGTTTTCAGCTTTGCGACTTTACCAAAGAACTGTGCTCTACAAAGCAAGTGTGTTGAAAATTCGTGTCACAAAATAAATGTCTTAAATTGTTGTTCTTCTAGGAGTTCTAACATTTTTCTTCCAAAATTTTCCAAAATCCCTTCTATGCACAGGAGCAAGTCTTTGTCTTTTTCTAAGGATCATTTTTCAAGCAATCTGTAACGTGGTTTTTTTTAATAGATGAAGACAATATGGATGCAGAAAAAAGTGCAATTTTATGAAGTCTTTAATCTGAGACCTAATCATCTGTATATGAAAGCAGAAAATTCACATGTGGTGGGTAGTTAGGCAAACGTGTCTGAAAGCTGCCCTGTAAATATTTTTTTTCCTAAAAGAGATCTTACATTATTTGTCAGTTATTAAAAACTCTGTTAGAATCCTCTGTGAAACGTACAGTGGCATTTCTTGTGACAAATGTGGTTTTTGTACGTTCACGTTAAGCTATATATACACACATAAATAATATAATATATATAAACTATGTATTTACACATTTTTATCTGTATATGCCTGAAGGTATCTCAATGTATTTGCAAGAGCAGGTACAAATCAGACTGCAGATTTGTGCTTTCTAATTTGTAGATTTGTAGTCTGACCATGTTCACTTTGAATTTAAATACCTTTCAAGTTATTCAAGCTTGATTACTTGGCCTCACCTGAATAATACAGCTTAGAAATAAGGCTCGCATCTGGGCAGCTGTCTTCAGGTTATATTTATGACTAAAAAATCTATTTGTAAAAGATCTATTTGTAAAGATCTTTTGTAGAGTAAAATTTATATTGTATACATTTCACTTAAGGTTCTTTGACCAGGATTTTTAAAAGCCAGCACAATTAAGAACATGGACATCCAGCTGCAAAATATGGGCTAGACTTAATCCATATTTCAGGGTGATCATGCTCTGGAGTGGTTGCTTGTCCAGTTACATGGGTAGAGCATATTTCCAGAATGAGACACCAGGTATCAGTATCAAAGACATCCAGAGCTGTGGATCACAGAGTTGTGTTCACCCTCTTGGTCAAAACCATAAAGCCAGCCCCAGTGCTCTATACCACTGCCAAGTGAAGAGCTGTGTTTTGAAGCAGCTGACACTGTGCCATCAGTGTGCTGTTACAAAGTGCATTACTCTAAAAATCTCAACAGAGAGTATGACTTTTTTTTTTAACTGAAAACTGCCTAGAATCTCAGATGTGAAAATCACACCTTCAAGCTTCCCAAACTAAAGAGCTTTGGGAAGAGTGTATTTGTCATTATGTTTAATTTGCACATACCTCACCAAAGAAAAGGCCAGGGGAACTAGGCCGAGAACACAGCTGTACAGGCAGCTCAACTAATTGCCTCTCCATCCTCAACCTCATTTATCTTCATTTCTTCCCAATTATACCAAATTATCAATAGTCTCTGTTGCATCAGAGTCTTAATCCCCTTTATTCAGGCAGCATTAGATAGTGGCAGATGAATTCTTGGAGGGAGTCAGGGTAAACAGCCATGAAATGCCACCTCTGGCAGATGGCATTGCTCACAAGAAATGTGACAAAACATTTGGAATTTGTTACTAGGCATTGGTATGAGAAGGCAAGCTGTCAATATTTTTTTAAATTATAATCAAGGTGGTGCATACTTATACCACAAGGAGAAATGAATCCTGTCCAAAACCTCAAGCTTAGTTAAGTTCAGCTTGGCACTGTGCTGTTTTATTTTGTTGCTGAAGCCTCTCACTTCTTCTTCTTCAGAAATTTTTTCACTTTATCTGGTATTAATACCAACATTTTAATAATGTTTGTTCTGATGATAGTTGTTATTTGTGGTTTTGTATACCTCAGAAAGAAGTATTCATTTGAAGATGTATAATATCCTTTACACAATAACAAATTTAGGATGTATTATCTGGAATAGATTCTTTGGCACTTCTGGTGTTTTGTAGGGCTTTAATCCTGCTCTTTAGAGAAGCTAATGCAAAGTTCTCACTGATACTCATTTGGAATATTGTGTCCAGTTCTGGGCCCCTCAGTTCAAGAAGGACAGGAACTGCTTGAAAGAGTCCAGCGCAGGGCCACAAAGATGATGGAGGGAGTGGAGCATCTCCCTTATGAGGAGCGGCTGAGGGAGCCGGGGCTCTTGAGCTTGGAGCAGAGGAGACTGAGGGGAGACCTCATTCGTGGTTATCCATTTGTAAAGGGCAGTGTCAGGAGGAAGGAGCCAGGCTCTGCTCTGTGATGTCCAATGCCAGGACAAGGGGCAATGGTCCCAAGCTGGAGCATAGGAGGTTCAATCTGAACATGAGGAAGAACTTTCCAGTGTGAGGGTGCCAGAGCATGGCCCAGGCTGCCCAGAGAGGTTGTGGAGTCTCCTTCTCTGCAGACATTCAAAACCCGCCTGGCCGTGTTCCTGTGTGACCTGGTCTGGTGATCCTGCTCTGGCAGGGGTTGGACTGGATGAGCTTTCGAGGTCCCTTGCAACTCCTAAGATTCTGTGTGATTCATTGAGGAGAACTGCGCTAGAGATGAGATGAGAGCACGTAATGGTTAGGTTTGCTGAATGAGAGAAATATTCTGAAAAATAAAAGATTGATTGACTGTGATTCAATGAGGAGAACTGCGCTAGAGATGAGAGCACGTAATGGTTAGGTTTGCTGAATGAGAGAAATATTCTGAAAAATAAAAGATTGATTGAATGTGTAAGATGTCCAAGTGCTGTGGTAGGCATATATTCAGCTATTACTGTGAGCAAAAATTGAAGTAATTTTTAAAGAAAGTACAAAGTTGGATGCTAATGTAGTTCGAGCTTTTTGTGTGTGTTATTTTTAGACTGACATTAAATGAAACACAGTAGATTTCACTGCTGACCTTTTATGTACATTTGGTTTACTCACAGGCTCTCCTGGTTTTAGCAGCATTCTGAGTTTTTTTGAAGTCAGTAATAACTGAATGGAAGGAATCCAATGCCAGATATGAAAAAAATGGTGCATCTTCAGAATTTCCACATACGTTGCCAGTGTTCCCCATACTGACATAGCTTGTTGGAACTGTGCAAGTGTCTGCGCTTACTGGTCCTTCATGGAAACTGGGGCTTACGACAGTAAATCTCCTCGGAGAGCTGCTACTGTCATTCAGCTTCAATATAAAAAGATGTTAGGCATCTATTGTGCAACCTCTCATTCCCTAGTAAAATCTCTAGTGTTGTTGAGTTCTGTGTAGATGCTTCAAGTTGGCAAGATTGTCCAAATCTGTAGGTATGAAGGTGCCACAGACTGTATTTAAGTCTTTCAAGCTATACTTTATATTACAGGGTTCTTTTAGTATTAGGAATTTTTGAAAAGATTATAAATACATAATTCATTTATGTCACTACAAATTAACTCAGAAGACTACAAGCTGTAATTTGAACTGTTCATAACAGTTATTTCAAAGAAATAGTAAATGATAAATTGTCGAAACTTGAATGATCTGATTTTGTGCCGTAGCGTTACCTATCTGCTGTGGAAGTTAAGCTGTTCTAAAAACCTCTCAAAATTGAACTAAACTACCTGGCTAGTTACAGGCACAGTAAAAATATGCAGTCTGAGTGTCTCAGTAGCTGTTTCAGTAAGTCCTTATATATATGGGAAAATATTTATTAAGAGAACAAAACCAAAACCTGCTTGGTTTCTGGTGAGTGAAGGTGTCAATGTTTATCAGCACTGGAATATAGATCCTAGTTCCTCACTTGCTGGCTGCAGTTGCTGAGTTTAGAAAGGTGTATGTTTTATGCTTTCTGGCAAGCAGCTCTGCAAACTGTGTCAAGATCTGAAAGTTAAGCTGTTTTATTTCTGGCTTGTGCACCATCAACAGTAATAAAAACATGACAGACCAAAATTGTGACCTTCTTTCGATCTGTGAAATGCATATGTTTCTGAAGACAGACTTTGGTCCTGCGGTAGGAGACAGTTGAATTTTTTGTTGACGATCCTAAACTAGAAGAGATACCGTGTTCTAGTACAGTATTCTTATCTTTGTGTAGAAAAAGAAATAGCTATAAAGTCACAGACTTCATACTAAAAATGTTAGCAATAACCATGCAGAGTGCAGAAGGGAGCGGGTCAGGTGTGCAGGAATGAACCATACTCCTGTGGTGTCATTTCAAAACAGTATTGAAGATTTAAAGGTTGTCCTCTCCTTTGAGTTCACCAACATCACGTCTGTTGAAATAATGATCTGTGCAGATATTTGCAAGCCTTCTTTTGTCAAAAGCACATTCTGTCAACTGTCAGGAGTATGGGTCCTCCTGACCCAACTTTCCAATAAGAATGCAAAGGTCTGCTTACTAGATCCAACTTGCTGAGGTTCCTACAACAGTACCTTGTGTGACACAGAATAGAGGTCATTTATTGTCTCTGAGGAAAGGGATTGCATATGCTTTTGACATTGACGTAGATCCAAAAGAAAGTTCAGATTTTAACTCTAAGTTCCCTAATTCCAAGTATAACACTAAACATTGTATAGGAGAAAAGGGATTTATTACTCACTGTTTCATCCACTACAAGGACTAGAAGACATCAGAGGAAGGCAGCACATGCCAAGTGAGCCACCCAAAACACACCTGCAAATAACATGAGGAGGGTTTTCGTACAGTGCCTAGGCAAGCTGCGGAACTCCTTGCTACAGCATATTGTAGATGCAAAACGTTGACATCTGTTTTATTTAATGGGAGAGACATCTATGAAAGGTTATTAAATTCAAGGAAAATACCTCTATTTCAGGAAGCTCCTAATGCATTAATTGTTGGAGAGTGTTCTGAGAAATTGTAACTGTAGGTTTCCTCTGTATTTCAACTCTTCAGTAAGTATTGCTTACAGATACCCTGCCGTAGCAGTACTTTGGTAGCCAGCAGCATTTTTGTGTATGTAATTTGAAGGGATGGATTGCCCACTCTGTTGTTAGAGAGAGAACAGGTCTTACACTGTTATGAGTCTTTGACAGTGAGCACCTGATCGTAATTGGGAGATTTTGTGTTGACTGGAAAGGCCCATTGTAGGCCAGTCTTGCTTTCCAAGGTAGCTGACAGTAAGGAGACTCCTGTGGTATTGGGCTTTAGCACTACAGTCATCAATCATAATTTGGGAACGTTACAACGCATTGTATTTACCACCTTCTTGTTTCTTTTTCTCTGTTCATTTTAAAGGAAGCAGTTGATGGTTTGAGAGGGATGGTTGGGTTCCTAAATAAATACTGTCTCTCTGCTTTTATCTTCTAAAAAAGTATCATCCTGGAATTAATTGTTCCTGATTAAATTTGCATCGAATCTTCTGACATATTCCCAGTTATCTTCAGTATCCTGTTTGCTGTAAAATAAACTTTGATTTTGCTGTCACTAAGACTTTTCAAAAAGTTTAGAAATTATATTCAGATTTCAGATGCCTTCTTATTGTATAATTATCAACAGATTACTTCACCTAAGTTGTGACAGACATATTTTTTAAATATGAATGACTGATGGACAGATTGGGAATTGCTGAATTAATGGGCACATTTCAAAGCTTTGGCAGGGCTAAGCAGTAATTACATCTGCTGAATTTGGAAGTAGCCCAGTAAAGCCATCACTGGATTTCTTGAGTTTTAATATCTTACCCTACACACTTCCATGGCTTTCTTGGAGGGCACAATCCAGAAGTTGATGTAGCCGAGTACACACAGCTAAAAAATTCAGTGCATTAAAGCTTTATATGCATTGCAGACCTTCCATTTTGATTTTCGGATGAGTGTCATGCTTTTAGGGGCTGATTAAAAAAATCTTGTTCCCAGTTTGAAGTAAGAAAGTTTAATTGGGGGTAATAAGGCACTACAGAAAGTGTCCACACTCGCATGGTCTCCATGAAGAACATTGTTACTGCCAATATGAGGGAGAGAATTCAGGGTTAAATGGGTCGTAATCCTGACCCAGAACAACTTCATGTTTTTCTGACAGGAAAGTGAGAGTTTACCAGGAATATAACCTGGATGGTACCTTCCTGTCCTTACTGTAGTGAGATTCTCAGTTTATCAAATACGAGAAAACTTGTTCTCTACCAAAACTTCTCTTCCTGGTGCCTACAGATGCTGATACCATTAACAGAGCTGACAGAAAGTTAGAGGCTGAAGAGTTTTCAGCAAAGGATATTCTGTGTAGGCTGAAAAAGTGGCTGTTTTTTCTCAGCACAGAGGTGAGATTAGGATATTGGTAAAAGCAAAGCGTTTGGGGCACCTGGAAACACTGGGGCTAGAAATGCTGGCAAGCAGGCACACCTTGTTTTAGGAGTACTAGGATTCTAGATAAGCCAAAAAATGTCAGGGGACTTGTGTGTGCTGAACGCCCGTGAAATATGTTAGAGGGGATAAATACTTAGAAATTATCAGTGCTGTAATAGCAGTGCACTGAGTACTTTTTTTCCAGTTGATGCTTTGCTTAATATGCTCAACAGCATGAAAAATAGGTTTGAAAATAATTTTCGGATAAATTTGGACAGTGAGGGTGGCGTTGCTTTTAACGGTTTGAGTTCCATTTTTCAGAAGTGTATCACAACAAAAATTAAAAGGGCAGACACAGATTGAACAGTGTGGTTGTTCAATTCAAAGGTACCTCTGACAGAGTGGGTTTCATTTAGCTAGACCAGACAGTTTTAAGGACTGCTAAAACGAATTTGAAACCGAATGAAAAGAAACTGTCACCAAATTGAACTTTGATTACTTCCCGAAGATCTTTCAATACCTGAAACCAAGACACTAATTTAATCTTTATGAATATATCTTCACCGAAAAAAGGTTTTTGGATTTTGTTTTGAAGAACGCAAATGCAGAAAGAGGTTTATTACTAGAAAACATGTAGCTTTAAGAGTTATAGAATTACTAACATCAAAGATGGGTGAGAAGCAGCATTTTCAGAAAAATGAAGCTGAGCTTATCGCTTGCATTTCCTTCAACTAAACAAAACGAAACCTAAACAGAGGCACTTTGCTTACGGACATGTACCTGTTTGTAAATAGCCTTGCAGTGGATCTGCGAGCGCAGTGCCTATCATCTACAGTGTGTACATGTGGTGCTTAGGCTGATTTCCCCTGTTTCTTTGTGTTTCCTGTGGTTTAACTCTCTGTGCATCTGAACTCAGCTGCGTTCCTGTGTAGGTGACGATCAGGCCTTATTTTCATCCATATTATGCATTTAGCTGCAAATTTGAAAGCAGAACTGTACACCACACGTGTGCTGGGTGGTTGAAGCTGGCCAGACCCTTTTTTAGCTTGCGTTTTGAGCAGCCAGTGCATTCTGCAGTCTTTGAGGATGGCTGGCCAGCTACTATTTCTGCCTTTTTCTTCCCACTGCGGTGTGGCTGTGGTAAGGAAACTGCAGTCTCTGTGCTTGCTTCTGACAGCGTCAGGAGCTCTGGAAGATGGAGGTTCTTGTCCCTCCTGCCCTTTTTTAATGCTGAGTACGATGGGTTCTGGGACAAGATCGACTAGAATGCAAACAAGATAAGGAAAAATTACCTTTCTGTCCTTTAGTTTTATCTGCTGGAGAGAAGGTCATATGGGTAGTGGGTAATAGTGTTAAAGCTTTTTGCGAAGTGTATTAATGATGTATTGGCATTTTGACAAATCAACAGACTTCTGAGTGCTCTTATAATATTCCTATGACACTTATGAATGAAGTTACTGGTACTTTAAAATGAAATATTCATTCTCATTTTAAATTAATGAAAAAGCTATATTGGCCTTCATATACAAGAGGTAAGTCCCATTGCTGTGTTCTGTTGTCTCATTTTCCTTAGTGTTGTTTGTTTGCTTGCTTCTTTTAGCTACTTTTTCCCCTTTTTTTAATATATTCCTAAAAGAAATTACTTGAAGTCCATCTCTCTGTGTACCATAATATGGATCATTGATTATTACAGTCTCATCTGCAACATTAAAAAGAGTGAGTCCTCACTAGCTTAGTGTGGACAAAGACATTATTTTTTCCTAATAGAAATTTGTTCAAAGAGCAAACCTGTTGACTATAAAGAGAGGAAAAAAGTGACTGCCATAAACTCATTTCTCTGTGGTGTATTGTGTAGTTCGTATCATAAAGTTTCATTTTTAGTTTGACCGGTAAGCTCATCATGCCAAAGACAGGATTTAGAATCAAAACATGACGCCTTTGCCTTATTGGTGACACCAATTTGGACAAGAAATGACAATGAACTGAAGTCTCCTGTAAAATTGTGGCTAAACCTAGATTTGAAGTATTAAGAAAAAGAAATACTTTTTTTTTTAAAGTTGCTTGACAGTAAAAGGACTAAATATGACCGCAGGTTTGCATTTTACGTATTTGGTTTATACTGTTGATCTAATTCCAGCTTGTTATTAATTTATATGTAATTTTTTCTTACCGTATGGGAATAGATACTGCAGGAAGGGATGCAGGTTTTGTTCTAAAACGATTGGTTTTTAGCTGTGCAAAGGGACTGTGGGTAGGAGGAATTGAAAGTGTTTGTGGTATAGAGCACAGGAGTGAGACCTGGGAGACCTGACTTCTCTTCCAGTTTCCCTGTTAGTCTACCAGGTAACGTGGAGGAAGTTGCTTCGTAATTCAACTTTCCCCCTTCTAAGTTGGAGATAATCATACTGCCCTTATAAAACACTTCACAATTGAATAGTTCTGGGTAAGAAGATGTTCTAATTACTGTTTTCTTTCTAAGAAACTTGCTACTACATGGTATATGAAGTCCAGATTAGATGATGAAGCTGTTATCTACGTGGTGTGCTGCAGACTACAGGATACATTTCATTTAGCACTTTTATTATACACCATACATTCACCAGTATTTTTCTTTTTCCTTTCTCTAAGGCAGATGACAAAGCTGTTATCTACGTGGTGTGCTGCAGACTACAGGATACATTTCATTTAGCACTTTTATTATACACCATACATTCACCAGTATTTTTCTTTTTCCTTTCTCTAAGGAGAAGTGATAGGGAACATAAGAATACAGGAATGGTCTGCAGAGATAGGTGTGTTGCAATTTATTCTTGTGTAGCTGGCTCTGAATACTGGAACAGATTTACAAGTGGAATTTGCAGGGAAAAAGAGTTGTGATTGTCCCCATCTGTAAGGAAAACTAGTCCAGTGATTTGGACTGTATAGTGTAATTCAAATTCAGTTTCCTGTTCCATTGCAGGTTTTCTGTATTTCCTTAAGCAAGTAACTTCTTTTCACAGTGCAATTCTCCATCTGTAAAGTAGAAATAATAGTGCTTCTGTATGAAACGTGCAACCGTTGTAAAGCTGGGCACAGAAGGCTTATAGGACACCTGATACTAAAGGTTCAGGACCACAGAAATATGGTGGGTAGATGCACGAGGCTTTGGAAAGACAAAAGAAACTTCCAGAAATAAGTAAATGAGCTAATAGTTTAGACCATCTGTGCCTGGAGTTGGAAATGTATTGAAGAAAAACGAATGGGTGAGGAAGACTCTTAGATGAAGAATGCAGTTTTTTCTTCTCGTTCAAAAATCTGTGACAAACTGTCTTGTGCACAGTTTGCATGGCTGCTGTCCTGTTACATGGAGTTACATGTACAAAATCTATATCTAAGCAAAAAATTCATGCTAAGGTGCATGTCATACGTGTTTTTGAGGAAGAATGAAGTGTAAATGTTAAACTTAAGTGAAAAAGTGTATGAAGAAAAATGAAACTAATTTGGTAAAAATCAAATGCTAAGCATTTCCTCAGGAAATCTATTTTAAATTACACATTTAACTTGAGAAATACTTTACCAAGTAATACCACCTCTGTTTCCCAGTAGTCTGAATGCACAACTTCTATACTAGGTATCAGTCAGATGTTATTTGAAAGAGCTGATACGCAGTATATTCAGTAACAAAGATGCTGACAAAGCCTTAACTGTAGTAGTTCTTCTAATTACTGCACTACGCCATGTTACATTAGATCACATGGCGTAATTTAGTGTGTCTTTGTCAATGTATTACCCATCATCTTACAAACTACAAATCTTTTATAGGAAGGTAATTCATACTTGGACATAGTGCTAAAATGATGGAGTGATTTCGTTTTTTCTCAATCATTGATCTTTGAAACTTTTTCATTTAGCAGTATTAATCATATTTATTAGCTGAGTGTTGTCATAAAGAATGGCATTTTTCTGTTACTTTCATATTCAATTAAAATGTGTTTTGCTCTGTCTGCTACATCGCAGTAATCTCTTTACTTATTCTAATTGGAATTCTTGTTCATAAATTCAAAACAAAGTCAATATGGCAGTTACACATTTTCACAACAATCTATAATCTAATTGAAAATGCGGGGTGTACCTGAGAAGGGAGTGTACTTAAAGTATCTCTTTACTCTAGAGACGTTCTATCTTTTTTAAGGTGGTTTGCTTTGTGAGCCAGATGTATTTCAGAATTCACTCACGTGGTCTACTCAACTGCTGCTTAAAAGGAACTTCTTGTTACTCGAGTGTAAAAGTGCAATACTAAAGATCTGTAAAGTTGCTGCAGAACACCCTCTCTTCTGAAGACCGAACAGATATTCTTGACCAAAAACGTGTGCTTAGTTTGCTATACTGTGTCTTGTTGTAGACAATAACTACTGTGCATAATAGATACCTGGACTCCTTGAATTTAAATTCTTGAATACTGATGATTTCCAAGCCCAAGCTATTGTCTGGCTTGTTTAACGTAGCAAATCCAGCAGAGGAGGAGAAGCTATTTAAGCTCAAACATAACATATCAGCAGGATAAATTGTGGTAAACTGTTTGGAGATGAATTCGAGCTAGAATGCTAGTGAGCATTGGAGGAGTGAATAGCGGAACAACTCTCCAGTGGCAAGAGACTTGCCAAGCCCGTGGCTGGGCACCGATGAGTCTCCAGCAGGGACTGGGTGGCCTGATTCCCTGTGGTAGCAGGAGGTTGTGATTCCGTGTCTCAGATGTTTCCTTCCTGCCATATTTACTTAATTGTGACTGCTGTTTACTTGGATGATTTTGTCCTTAAACATTTAGCTCTTCCAGTTTCCAGAAACTAGTGTTATGAAGGTAGGTGATGCTGAAAGTTTCTAATCATATTTTTTGCCTGATGCATATCTATTAATTTATTAAAAAAATAATCAGGTATAGGTTTCAGGTGCTGTGTTTATGCTAGGTGCTAAGTTATGGTAAAGAGTATTAGCATGTTGCTAACCAAGCAAAATGGTTCTTTTAAAGAAAGTATATGCCATTTATGGCTTGTTTGTATGCTGTTTTTCAGGTGGGAGTGAATCCTCCTGGGATAAAGACAAGCTTCAGTCTCCCATTACAACAGGATCACAGCACAGCATTGGTCATCCCACACTGTCAGGGCAGTCGAGCCTTGGAAGTGCGCACCCACTCAGTCCTCTCCAGCAGAATCACCTGCTCACCAACAGTATGTACTGTTCTCCTATGGGAAATAAAAAGCACATGGAGCCCTGCACAGAGGCTGGGCTTGCCATCGTTCCCAAGCTCCTGGAAGTGGGGGAAATAGATGGGAGACACATGAGTGACAGGAGAGTCAGTCCTCTCACTGTCTGCACTTGTGCATGTGTCCAAGCCACACACTGGGATATAGCCGCCCTCTTCGAACAGTCAACACTGCTGGGTTAGGGGCTGTCAGTCCTTAATTGACATTTTCATGGCCTGGACTAAAGGGAATGTAACCATTAAGTTGTTTAAAATTTTAGCCATATGAGAAAATTCTCTTCCAGGTGAAAACACTGGCCACCAAATAAAAATATGAGAGCCAGGAGTAAATGCAAAATGTCTAGTTAAAAGCAAGCAGAATCAATTCCTCAGCCTTGTTTTGACTTGCACCTGCCAGGTGTGGGCAAGATCGTCCATTGAACCAGGCTGTCCAAAGCAACTGGAATAAAATGACACAGATAAAAGTTTGGATTTGGAACTTAAAGCTCCCTTTAAACCCACCTCTTTTCCTTCCCTTAGGAAGGGTCAAGTGGGAAGCCAGCAGCTCCCCTTGTCATGGTTTAGGGCTGGCCACTAAATCCTGGACAGACGCTCTCTATTAACTCCTCTCCCCTCCACTGAAGGGAAGAGAAAGAGAATAAGGGAGAGAGACTTTACAAGTTGGAAAACAAAACTAACAGGTTTAATAAAACATTAATACTAATACTACAGGATAATAATGTAAACAGGAAAACAACAAAATATATACAGATATGTGCAAATATATATACAAAACCAATATAAAATCCTCCCCCATCCTCTCCCCAATGATGAATACCTCACCAGAGGCTCTGCAGAGCAGGGCACTGGAAAAATCCCAGACCAAACTCAGCAGCAGTGGGAGCTGATGCAGGACACACAGATCAGGGTCAGAGGCAGACGAGATGGAAGGGCTCCAAGATGGAAGAAGGGTCGAGACCCTCGTGATCCCTCAGTTTTTATACCCAGTATGATGTATGTGGGATGGAATACCTCAATGGTCGGTTTTGGGTCCGCTTCCCCCCTCTGTAGGCACAGACACAGCACCCATGGTGGGACAGCTTGGCCTTGAACATTATCAGTACACACTGTCTGGGAAAAACATGCTGCTAGTTTTCAGCAAATTCAGCCACTTAAAAGAGACTGAGCTGAAAAGTAAAATCACTAAATAGAAAATTAGTTCTGTTTAGCTCAAACCAGGACACCCCTCCTCCTTTGCAGTGAAAGAGGGAGGGGAAGGAAGGAAAAGTTATTTCAAGAAAGTTGTTCAGGATTAATATATTTATGATTACTGAAGTAAAGTTAATTCTAACAGGTGACGATGGACAAAGAATGAAAATCGCACCATTTTTTAATTCTTGTTATTTGTTTAAGCTCTGCATCCTCAAAGTTTTGAGGGTTGATTTTTGGTGTTGGTTTCGACAGATGAGTGACATTTCTGAGCCCTTACACAATTTTAGGAACAGATAGTTCTTTGGTACTTATGTAGGGCCTCAGACTTGAACAAATCAAAGCTATTGAAATGACACCTACAATATGTGTCTGCTTTGTTCATGGCAAAGTATGGACCTGAGAGTTTTGGGTTAAGTGTCAGTAGTTAAGAATCATCAGATCACAGGACTCAAATTCACTGTAGGTTATCCTTTCATATTATATTTTTGCATAATTCATTACCTGTATATATTTTACATACAGAGATATTGTGTTCTTCACCGTTAAAGAAAAGTTTAAAGGTATTTTCTAGTAGGTTTTGTTGTGGTAAGCAAATGTCTATATTCTATTAAAGGGTTTATTGAATGTCAGACATTATGTCCAGTGATTTGCAAGAGTAGGATATATTTTCTTCATAGTCCTCTGAAATGTTTGACGGATTGTGTCTTAAAACTGGTGATGTGCTGTTAAATTCTGTTTGTAGTTTGCATTTAGTTTGCATGTCAATTGGACTTTAAGTAGACATACAACTCAGTGTGGCCAGATGGTGTCTGGGAGTTTTGGAACTCTCTATAGAGTATGAGGAAAGATTATTGGGCTGTTAAGGGAGATATGCAGGGGAACAAAGGCTTATGGATGTAAGCACTGAAGGGGATTGTCAGTATGGTTTAAAGTGAAGGGAGATGTATGTGGGCTTTGCTTATTACCTATCATAATTAATATTGGCGTGGATCATCATGTAGAATGTATAGTGAATCATAAGACATTACAGTTGTTAGTCATAATATACTCAAGCTAAACATAAATAGTGCAGGAGCTCAGAATATTTGTAATTCTGCCTTTCGTGGTGAATGCAGGGGTGTTTTTATATTGCAATAGTCAAACTGTGTTGGAATAACCTAAGCTATATCAGTCAATTGTATTTTATACTGGGGTTCTGTCATACACCAAAATGGGGACTGATAATTAAAGTGGAGCCCAAAGTTAAAAAACTTTTAGAAATAATTAATGTGAATAAAATATGATTATGACTAGCTATAGGATTTTATCTACTACTTGTACATGAGGTTTTTTAATGAGAATTTCTAATCTAAATTTCATTTAGAAAAATGGTAATACATTTTGTCTTGCAGAATGGGTCCTGTTTTTTTGGAAAAAATAATTTTGGATGCCCCAGAGGTATCTTCAGGTGGTCTCTCTAAAGAATTCTTAGATGCAAAGTAACCTGAAACAATTCTTTCAGTGAATGGGTGTCTTGATCTTCCTTTCCACTGTAGTCAGTACTAAATATTAAGTAATACATGTGCTGAAATAGATACTAATGAAACATGAGAATCCAGTTCTTGCTAGCAGTAACATCAGCTTTTTGGCAATGTCAAGATCTGCAAGTTGGTGCAAGTGAATTTCATACCTTCTTAAATTGTTTTCTCTCCATAGTGGAGGACAATTTAAAGTGACGTTTTGGAAATTAAAACCTCTAGCTACAATTTTAAGCTCTCGTTACATGTTCCACTTCCCAGACCTTCTGTACAGTAGTTCAGTAGTTTCTGTAGTCCGACCCACAGCTTCCTATGTTCAAGAAACAGTCCTGATGTAAAAATCTAGTCTCAGCTTGCTGTGTATGTGAACTGATAATAGTAAGAGGACTTGGTAGGAGTATATTATCAGATTATGTTATTAATACGTATTTATCTGATGGATTGGAAAACATGCAAATATCTGCATATTTTGTGGTTTTTTCTTTATTGCTCTTAACAAAGAGATCAATGAATTTATTCACCGTTGCATATTCTTTCTGCTAATATGGTGTTACTTTACAGCTGTATG
>NW_010157159.1:21251-52814 GCF_000695765.1 Mesitornis unicolor
TACAAGCCATACAGCCTTTTCTGGAATACAGTTTTTCCCTGTGGAACATCAGAATTATTAACACATCATAATAGCGAGTTTGACTAGTCAGTGTTCCAGTAGAATACAGGCTCTGAAAATTAAGGTGTTGGGTTAAAAAATGAGGAACTGACACATATAACCTGCACGTGCTCTCTTTTAGGGATAGACCTGCCGTTTATGATGATGCCCCACCCTCTGCTTCCCGTCAGCCTACCTCCTGCTTCAGTTGCAATGGCAATGAATCAGATGAACCACCTCAATACGATAGCTAACATGGCAGCAGCAGCCCAAATGCACAGTCCTCTTTCCAGGGCAGGGGCCTCTGTTATAAAGGTAAGAGTCATCCCTGAGACTTAGAAAAAGTAGCTTTTTGTGGCTAACAAAACATGTACAGTGACTTTCTTAAGAAGGTAACTAAGAGGCAATGAGCTTGTACTGCCTATAGCACACCTGATCTGCTATTCCTGATAGTGCTTCAGTGTGAGGAAATGCCTGGGAATACAGTCACGGAGTTAAGATGCTCTGCTCTATCTGAAAATCTGTAATGTCATTGAACACAGATACTAACACTCACTAGAAGCTAGGGGAATAAGCATTGCTGGGCCCCTCAGTTCAAGAAGGACAGGAACTGCTGGAGAGAGTCCAGCGTAGGGCTACAAAGATGATGGAGGGAGTGGAGCATCTCCCTTATGAGGAGCGGCTGAGGGAGCTGGGGCTCTTTAGTTTGCAGAAGAGAAGACTGAGGGGAGACCTCATTCATGGTTATAAATATTTAAAGGGTGAGTGTCACGAGGATGGAGCCAGGCTCTTCTCGGTGACAAACAATGATGAGACAAGGGGTAACGGACACAAACTGGAACACAGGAGGTTCCACTGAAATTGGAGAAGAAACTTCTTCTCAGTGAGGGTGACAGAGCCCTGGCCCAGGCTGCCCAGAGAGGTTGTGGAGTCTCCTTCTCTGCAGACATTCAAAACCCGCCTGGACGCCTTCCTGTGTAACCTCACCTGGGTGTTCCTGCTCCGGCAGGGGGATTGGACTGGATGAGCTTTTGAGGTCCCTTCCAATCCCTAACATTCTGGGATTCTGTGATTCTGTGCTGCATCTGTTAAAGCTCAAAAGCTGTTCTAAAATGTTGTTTAAAATCACAATGTTATACTTAAAAGAAAATAGTGTAGAACATAACAGGAATTTTGGTGCAGTGTGATTCTAGAACAGGTTAATAGTAAAGAAAACCATCAGAAGTACCTTAGTGTGAGTATAGTCTCCAGTAACCACAACAGATTTTCCTTCTAGTTGGTTAAAATGTGTTCATACTTTTGAGAGGCATCTGATAGTCTCTTCCAAGCATGTTGTTAAGAAAATTTCATGCCTGTGTTGAGAGCTGAAGTCTTACCACACACTAAAAAATAGGTTGAGACAAGAAATGTTCGTAGTAGAAGGATGTAGGATCAGTGCGTGTGAAGGATGGGCACTATGGGATTCTCTAAAACACAGTGTCTCCTCTTTTCATTGAGGAAAAATGAAAGGTTTTATCAATCTTTTGTGTGTATTTGCATGCATGTGCATGTTTCTTATTGATAAAATAACGTTTTGTCAGCTTCGAAAGGTAGTTATTTTAGTTAATTTTTCTTTGTTTTTAAATATGTGAGTCTATAGAACAATCTGTTCTGGAAAGTACATTTTCTTATTTTTATATTTATGCTCTTTTACACTTGTGTATCCCCATCATTCTGGAATCTCAAAGTCCTGAGTTGCTTTATTGTAACAACTTTCACTGATTTGCTGAACTTAATCTCTCATATCTTTATTGGAAAACATCTTAATTATATAATATTGTTATTTTATCATTGAGAAAGTTACTGTTGCCAATATTACAGACCAATTGTGAGAGTAAATTAGTTAGAATGGTGGTGTAGTTCCTGTTGTCACAGCTTCCCACTGCAGGAAATTCTGTTTCTACATTAAGCGAGGAAAGAAATTAGTAGTACACAACCACATGTTTATTTTTCATACTGGTATTTACTGATATCACCATACTTTCAAGTAAGAAAGCAAATCTCTTATCACATTACAGCAGCATAAAACATTACGCGTCTCTGTTGTTGAGGTTCTAGAGGTCTTTGTTTTTCTCCTGATCTTCCTCTCCCTGAGCATCTCCAGAATTGCCTCAGGTTGTTTTCTGTCTTTACTGAGAGTCCACTTTCAAATGGCAAATGTTGTTCTTAATACTTTGATTTTACTTACGTTTTATTTTCTCAGATTCTGGGAGGCTGGTAAAATTCAGGGGGGTGTTCCCCAGTTAGAGACTATTTAGGATTAAGATCTATAATAATTTCCCCTTATCATCGGTGTATCTGCACAGTTGTTGACTGCATGGAGGAAATGTGATATCTCTGCTGTCCAACTGTCCATTCGTTAATGCAAGTCACTGAATTGTTAGAAATTAATTGAGGTTCCATTTGTTTCACTCAGTAATCTTTTCTTTAGCTGTTCAGAGACCTCTTGAGAAAACCATAACTTAATTACAGCAGTGGAACATTTGTAGCAGCAAGTAGACTGCATAAGCTTTGATTATATTTTAAATGCTATCAGTACGTCAAAATGAAGATTAAATATGTATTTGTAAAGGATGCTAGCTCTTTGTAATATAAACTACAGTTCTTGCAAGCAGTTAGGTTTAAGGATGTTCTTTAGCAGGCCGTTGCTGATGCTAGTTACTCATTTACAGCTATTTTTTCCCCAACACCTGCACCAGAGGATACACAGTTATCTCCACAGCAGCAGTAGGTCTCACCAGCGCTCTGGTGGGAATTATTTCCTCCACATGATGTATAGGAAAATACAGCGGTAGCTAATGTGACAGAGGTAAAGTGTGCCTCCATTGCTGTGTTACTCTCACCTGTCAAGTGATGCTGCATCGTTCTCTCGCTTGTTCTGAGTGCTGAAACTGTAGATGAATTTTATAACAGAAAGTGTGAGGCTCCTTTTGTCCTTTCCTTCCCTTCTGTACTATCATCTGGCTCTGAGTGACGATCAGTTAAGATGAAATCCTTGTACAAAATGAAACGTGTAAAAGAAAAGCATTGCTGCTATTGTTATGTCAGTGGTATTACTTTTATTGCTTGACGTTATTTAAGTGCATTAAATAAGTACAAAAAAGGCTAGTTTTAGATAGACTGTGATTCCAGCATTATGATGTTACTTAAAATGGGAGAAATGAATTGAATCTGTTGAGTGTATATCTATTTCCATACTCCGATGACTAAAATACCACTTGGCCTGTTTTCTATAGGTGTGAGAATCAGCTGCTTTATAAAGGTTTTGAATGAAGTCATTATGCTTTTTATATCGCGTTTGCCATTTAGAAATAAGCTGTTCTACCGAGATATGCATGATCAGCAAAGTTAACATTTAGTGCTCCAGAAAGAAATGTCATAACTGTGAAACTTGATTTCTTCCTGACAGGAACACTATAAATTAGGCAGGCACAATGGCCAGGCTCACGAAGCCTTCTTAGCCATCTGCATTATGATCTGATGTGATTATAGCAGCACCCGCTAGCAGTGCTATAGCTACTGTCTGACAGTGCCCCTGTAATAAATCAAGGATTTCAGGCGTTTACTGGGCATCAGAAAGAGCTTGCGCCATTTGAAACTTGACTCAAATGGTTCTGATGAATCTTTGTAATTGAGGATCTTGTATGGCAAAACCAAGATTTGACAGCAACGCTGACTTCACCACCCTCTCTCTTCTCCCTCATGTGTCTTCTGTCCCGTTAGTTCTCTTTTTTCCAGAGCTCTTCTTCAGCGAGATGAACTCCAGTTCAATCCAGTTACTGGCCTAGGTGTAAAATGCTTTCCCAGCCTGGTCCAGAGGACCAGTCTGGGGTGGAACTTAGCTGAAGTACACCTGAATCGTGGTGTAGGCTAGAAACAGTTGGGAATAAAAACAGTAGTTTACTGTCATCTAATAATTTTGCTCCTGAAACTCAGAAAAATCTGTTCAGTGATGATATTTTCTGGAATATTGTGTCCAGTTCTGGGCCCCTCAGTTCAAGAAGGACAGGAACTGCTGGAGAGAGTCCAGCGTAGGGCTACAAAGATGATCAAGGGAGTGGAGCATCTCCCTGATGAGGAGCGGCTGAGGGAGCTGGGGCTCTTTAGTTTGCAGAAGAGGAGACTGAGGGGAGACCTCATTCATGGTTATAAATATTTAAAGGGTGAGTGTCACGAGGATGGAGCCAGGCTCTTCTCGGTGACAAACAATGATAGGACAAGAGGTAATGGGCACAAGCTGGAACACAGGAGGTTCCACTGAAATTTGAGAAGAAACTTCTTCTCAGTGAGGGTGACAGAGCCCTGGCCCAGGCTGCCCAGAGAGGTTGTGGAGTCTCCTTCTCTGGAGACATTCAAAACCCGCCTGGACGCCTTCCTGTGTAACCTCATCTGGGTGTTCCTGCTCCGGCAGGGGGATTGGACTGGGTGAGCTTTGGAGGTCCCTTCCAATCCCTAACATTCTGGGATTCTGTGATTCTGTGATATTTTCAGGTCTTCAGAAGCAGAGTTTGGACAGGCCCTTTATACAAAAGAGAAAGGATTTTTCACTGGAGTTTACAGAACAACTCAACTCCAGAGCGCAATAACTACATAACGTTAAGATTTTTATTTTACAGTGGACCTATAATGAATATGACTGTGTAACAAATTCCTATCACTATTAGTATGCATTCACAGCATATTATAGTTTATCATAAAGGAGCTGTTAAGACTTGTGCTGAGAACACAAATTGAATTAGAATGCTGAAAGCACACCTAAATCTTAACAGATCATATAAATTAAATAGGGTCCAAAGGAGATGAATCAGACCGTGCCCATGTAACAGCTCTTTGTCCATAGTGGAGTGAGGCCTCAAGCTATGGATCCTTGAGCTACATGCAGTAAAGGCATCGGGAGTGTTAAGATAGTTTCATCAAGCCTAAAGTCTTGGTTTTTACAGATTAAGCCAGAAAGGGCTTAAGTGACAAAAAAACCTATTAGCTTACACATTTTCAGCCAACAGCCAGGGGGGAGGTTTGGTGTTAGGAAAGAGCAAAGAGGGCTGGCAAGAGCCAGGTGGCTATGGGAGCCTTTGAGTATTCACTGGAAGGCCGCTTTCTCAGCGGTGCTTTGGAACAGGTGTGGTTAGTGTGGGCTTGAACTGTGGGCACTGAATCCAAACCAGGGACCTTAAGCTGCTTCTTTCTGTGCTAGAGTTCTGAGGGTAACGAGGGAAAATTTTATCGCAGAGATTTGAGAGGCTCTTTACCCTTTTTCTCCCAGTTTTTCCTTGCTTCTTGTTCTATTCGCCCCACATATTTTGCACTTCCCTTACTCATGTCTCACCCTTCCTCCTCCATCTCTCCTCCTTCTCATTCTCCCTTTCCTTCTGGCTCTCCAACAGCCTCCTCTGAGCTGCTGAGATGTGCTTCTCTTGCGTAGGAGTATTTCTGCAAATTGGTTTCCTGCTGTACATTTTTCTTCTGTCATCATTCCCTCATGCTTGCTGTATTCCTACTTTTCTCTTATTCTTTCTGCTTTTATCTAGGTCCCAATTAGGAATAAGTGACACATTTGTTGAATGCAGCTGGAAAACCCAGAGAGGGGGGAAAAAAAAAGTAATTGAAATGTTTTGTTTCAAAAAACCACCTCAAAATAAAGCACTTTAATTTTTGATTTTGAAATCGTATTTCTTTCAGAATTTCACCCCAATGTAATGTAGAAACAAATCAAATCCCACCCGCCTCCCCTCCCCACAAAATTAAAAAGAAAGGACATTTTAGGTGAAATGCAATGTTTTGTTTTGGTAGGGAGACTGAAATAATTTCCGTCTGAATATTTCAGTCTACTGATAAACAGAACAAAGCCTTATTTGTGCAGTGTGATGTAGACTTGCAGTGGAGATTTTTGAGTCTCCTTGTCTTTGTCTCTTGATTTTGTGGGATTGTTAAAGCATTTGTAAGGGATATATATGACATGATTTTAAATTCCCTAAAGAGAATACAGATGGGCTGTGTAATTATTGCTGAAAGGTGCTATTTTCTGTGTGCTTTACAACTCACACTCATAATATTTACCTGACAGCCAGAAAAATGTGGCCATCTCAGAATACTCTGAAACAATTCTCAGTATAAAAACATTTCTCATTACAGAATTTATAACGTATTTAATTTCACATACCTCTGTGGATTCAGTTAATTCTGAATTGTTTTCAGAGTATTACAAGATTTATAAAATAAAACTCCCATAAAGTTTATGTTATGTTTCTCATTGTTGGAGTTATCTATCCCATTTCATAGCTCGTGGTCATTGCTGGCAGGTTATTGCTTAAATGGGGACTAGAACATGTTAGGGTAGAGACATGTGAGACATGGTAGTTCGTTTGCTGCTTAGAAGGCTAATTTTTGTGGCTGTATCTGTAGCGAAGGAGAAGTGAGTGTGCAGTTTTGTATCTTTTTATTTGCTGATACAGGGAAACTGCCGTGCTGGGAGATGGTCAGGTCCCTACAAATTACATTAAATACCCTTCTCACCCCTCCTCCTTTGAAGGGGGCATATCCCTCTCCCTGCAGTGCCAAGAATGCCTCACTGTACAACACCGAGACACCCGTTTGCTTGGTTAAAGAATAAGCAATGAATACTTATTTTAAACTTGCAAGTGATTAAAAACACAGTAAGAAGCAAGTACATATGGTTTTTGCAAAGTTTGCAAGGGAATATTGTTAAGCCAAGCACACGCTAGCTTCTAGTTCTGGCTCACGTCTTTTTAGCATTGGCTTAGTCGTTGGCATTTGTACTTAGTAACTAACATAGCTATAACGTAGATTAGATACGGCATTATCATCACTAGTCCTGGGAATGCCTTTCATTCATTCAGTAGCAGCACTGGCTAAAAAAATTCGTAGGAGGGGTACAAGTAGAAAGTTCCCACTGCAAGGTCCTTTCCAGTTTTAGTCAATATTATACTCTCGGATTCAAAGTAAAATGTAAAGGTCAAATCTTAATATACGAGTGAAGGTTGCCGTAGTTTTCACAGTGACTGCTAATTTAAGAAATGGTGAAGAAGGAAGCTCTTGTTTGGCTGTTTACTCATACCATCCGATTAGCTGTGGTTTTCTGTTTGGCTGAGCAGCTGGCAATTAATGAATTGATAGGAAATAGTCACAAGGTAATGGAATTAGCAGGTGAACATCTGGCATTAAAAACCAGTGAATATAGAAGTATTATTATGATTTCTTAAATTTGGTGGAAAAATAATTGCCTGTTGACTACAACTGAAACAACTATAGGTACATAGTGAAAAAAATTGCATTTTAAATGACAAAGTATATATTTTAAGTGAATGACTTACCAATACACGGCAAAAGATGAATGGGATCCAGCTGGCTTTCAGACATACAGATCCCATCTTACTTTCTCGACCAGCTGTTTACTTTGCTCATCTCCAGTTCTTACCGCAATTGGAGATACTCTGTGTAGCTCAGAAGACCAGCAAGTCATCCATAGTCTTTGGATGTGCCCTTTTTCAGACTGAGATGATTTGGAATATAAACCTATCCACTGTTCTCTTGCCCAGAAAGAGTAACTCTAACCATCATATTTCTTGTCGGTGACTGTCCAGCATTGTTTCTGATGTAGCACAGCTCCTGCTTACTGACTCAGGATTATTCATTTTCTTTGAAAAGCCCAAATGTCAATTATGTATTGCTTTTCTCAATAATGCATTAGTTAAGGGCCGTAAACTTTGGAACACTATTATATATGTACTTATTAGAATTCAAATAGCATCAAATAAGGTCAATTTGAAAGAAATAAGTGTCTTAGTGTTAACTGGGGGGGAAAAGAAGTTAGCAATTCAATTCTTTGCTAACTGAAATTGTGCTAACTTTCCTTATTCTTCTCTCTTATTGAGAATGGAATTCATCCAGGGAGATGCGAGCAACAATATCCCAGGCACGATGAAATAGTTTTGGATAGGAAGTGAGGAGGTCTGCAGGCAGTGTGCTGGCTGACTGCTCCTGGCTTCACAGGGAATTGAGACTGGTTTCTAGTTGTTGTTTTTTTAACCGTGTAGTCCATTTTGAGAATCTGAATGGTGATTTGGCAAGCACTGGGAGAATGAGGTGTGATATAATAAAAAATTCTGGTGGGGAACTAGTGTGCAGATTAATGTTGTAAAATTTATTGTGTCAGAGCCTACGAACTCTCTCGTTTTCCGATATGGTCATCAGCTCTAAATCTTTCTTAAAATAGTTAAAAAAATTAATCTAGACCTAAAGACAGTGGAATCTCCATTTTTCCTTCCTCTACATTTCATTAGTGAGGTCTGGTGAATTCCACCTCTTCTGCCACTGCAGAGCCCTGTAGAGTACAGAAGCAGCACCTCAGTTACATCTAAAATACCAAGATAAATAAAATATCCAGGACTCAGACAAACCTCCAAAACCTGCTTGTCAGCAGTGAAATGCCATTAAATCCTCTAGGAACTCATTAATAGATTAACATTTGGAAGAGTAATTGCAGCTACATTAGAACTAGGAATAAAGAAAAATAAAGGAAAACCCAGCAGCATCATTGCTCTAAACTCTTGATACAAAACGAAGATTAATACGATAAAAAAAAAAAATCAGTGGTAAGGAATTAAGGTCAAGATGATTATGTCAAAACCAGGTAAGCTGTTCATATATATTTCAAATAAACTAGTATGGATGCAGCTGTTATGTCATGTTTCTTATTATTTGTGTGGAATACTGCCTCACAGGGGATAGAAAAAGGATATTGAGGTGAAATCACGGATGTATCTGGAAATTGGATGAGTTGATGACTCCAGTCTGTTAACCTAAATCACAACTAAAATTAACAATGTCAAGCTTTGTAGCTACATTTTCTGAGCCAAAGCAAGACCCTGATCTTTCGTGAGACAGAAATATATTACCCTTCGAAAGGATCGAATACTGCAAAAGTCTTTTTTGGGAATTTATGTTACGGCTCTGTAAAAGGAAGAGAAAAGATGAGATAAAGTAGGTACTATAGTTAGATAAATAGGTGAGATCTTGAGAAATGTTTTCATTTTTCATAAAATTCTCACAGTCTTTAAATTTTACATCCATAATTCATTACATTATAACCTGGAATATGAATCTTGCAAATTAATAAAATAAGAAGAAATGCAAATTGAGAAAATATGACTCTATTTAGAAATGCTTCTCTGTTACTGTGAGTGTACCCACTGCAGAACCAGGCTACACAGCAGTGTGCTGGTGGGAATGGAGCTATTTTCAGGAGGAGAAAAAAAAATATATGAAAAGTAGCGTGGTTGTAAAATACATAGATGACAAATGAAGTCATCAACGTGTAAAATAATGTTAAGGGTTTAGATTTGCAATTTTCCTATTTAAATGCCCTCATTGATTTGTTACAAATACTGTTAACCCTGTGTTTGGAAAATGGTGAGGACATTATCACTTGTGTTCTCATTTGTAATAAAATAGATTAACTTGCTGTGAAATTTTAACTAGGCTGAGACACAACAGTAGCTACCTAATGAACCAGAGCACATTGCTGTTAAGTAGCTAAATAGATGCATACTGATTACAGGACTGAAAAATGGATCTGTTTACTCGCAAAAAAAGTCTGTTCATAGTGTTATTCATTATAGTAGGGGAAATTCAGCATTACATTTCCACACAAAAATTTAGAATTAGATAATATCTTGATCTATACACAGTCTTACATGATGATGCTCTGTCCTCATTTGTAGTACATGTGATGTAGAGGAAATTTCAGCTTCTTTGTTGCCCATTGGGAAAAGTCTGTCTTCCCTGTGTATGTAAATTGTTGTAACTGGTAAGGTGTTAGATGACATAATCAACTAATTCTCTTAGCAAGGGATTCGCTGTGTGATTGAGAATGACATTAGTATTTGACTCTTTGATTTCTGCCTGAACATTTCAAACCAAGACCCTGAGTTTGAACGCAAATTGCTTGAAGCAGAGATTATTTTATAGCGAGACAATGGGAAATGGGGTTACCAGAAGGAGCTCAAATACTTTGCTTTTCCAAATCATCAGCTTTTGAATTACTCAACTCCCATTTAAGATGACATATATGGCTCTTTCTGTGATATCTAAGTGTTAATTCATAGCCATATTTGTTCATAGTTTGGTTTTATTTGTAGAACAGTTGGCATGTCCTCTCCTTGGCTATTCATTTTCATGGTTGCAATAGACAATGAAATTTACTTTAACTATGCACTCTTCTGTAAAATTAATCATTTCAAAATGATATCTTAATTGTAAATTGAGTACTCTATATGGTAAAAGGAGAGGAAATAGTGCCAAGGAGGACAGCTAAAACTGAAATCCAGGCTAATTAAATTATAGTCAGAGTCGTAGCCTGTTAGCAGTGACCTATTTTGGAAGCTGTTGCTTACATAAAGGTAAAAGACACACAGTATTTATAAGCTCAAGATTGCATGGATATGATTCATAATTTATTTAGGAGAATAGTTCTTGGGGTAAGAATGGGACTTTTAAAAGTAACTTAATAAGCAGCCCATCCACAGAGTTAGTCACTCTTCCGCTCCTATCAGCAACCTCTAAAGCCACCCTTTTGGAGATCAAGAAGAAGAAAACACAGGAGACTTTAAGATCAGTGACTGACTTTTTTCCCCCTAGAATTGAAAAATGTGTTTGTTTAAAACCATTCAGTTTTCAAAACTTTAAGGACTTGTGACTCAACATAATAAGTTCATATCTATTAAAACGTCGTAAACATTTTAGATTAACATTCAAAAATACTGCAATTAAAAGCCTCCCTTTAAGATTTATTAGTTATTGTATCTTCATTAAATAACAGGTAATTAGTGAAAACAGATCCATTGAGGATTAACAGCTATGTAATAGATACACATCTGTTACATGGGTTTGAGGCTCAGTTGTTATCTGACGTACAATGACTATCCTATTAAAAACACATTCACTGCTACGTTTTCAGCTGGTGTGCTTGGAATAGGCAAATGCCACCCCTTGCTAATAAGAGGATCCAGTCTCACATTCCCTGTGCATCATTCTCAAATGTATATGTAAATAGGAAATTGAGTGTGGTTTAGAGAGACGGTTTTAATGGGTAACAGAATATTCTTAAAATGTCAATTTTCCTGTCAGTGTTATTAATGAATTGCCTCAGTAGGTTACGAACAGAATGCTATTCAGTTTATTTTCAAAAGCACATGGAAAATTGCCACCAAGTTACCAGATTGCATACTCCTAATGAAAAAACTTTGAGAATAGGGTAGAAAGGCAGAAAAACTCAGAAGTTCTTTTGAGACAGCTTCCCCAGATGACACTGTGATTGTGATTTTTAATGAGGTGGGGGCAAGAAGATCTCTTCTTTTAAAAAAAGGAAGTAAAATTTCAGTTTTGAGTTTCCACAGGCAATAGCTGATTGCCAGGCATGAGGGCAACTCCAAAGATGCAGTTTCTGGAATTCTGTAAATTCAAGCATCTCCTCATTAGTGTCTCCCTTGCAATTACACCTTCAAGGTCTTGTAACAGAGGATCTAAAACATATAAGGGATTTTAAGATAAGAAGATCTAAAGTATCTCAGGCCATGGTCTGTCCATTGTAGAAGATTCTCATTTTTTTTTAGTCCAGGGAACAGGGTTGAAGGGTACTGGAATTTTGAAGTCATTCACAAAAATCATACATGTGGAATCACTGAGTTGGAAGGGATCTCACTTGGTCGTATAACCTCTTGCCTTCCTCAAGACATGATGAATTATTACTTATGCCAAGCTTGTCTATCCTGTTCCCAAAGATATTTACTGATGAAAATTCCATGGCGTGTTCAAGCAAGTACAGATACACAGAACTGCAGAATTTGATTTTGTTGAATTTTTGTGGTTTCTTATATTTTTTTTTTCTCCTTACCCAAAGTACACAGACACACAGAATCGCTCGGTTGGAAAAGCCCTCTGAGATCATCATGTCCAACCGTTCCTGTCTACCCCCTAAACCATATCCCTAAGTACCTCGTCTACCCGCTCTTTAAACACGTCCAGGGATGGTGACTCCACCACCTCCCTGGGCAGCCTGTTCCAGCTTCTGACGACCCTCTCAGTAAAGAACTTCCTCCTTATCTCTGACCTGAACCTCCCTTGGCACAGCTTGGTGCCGTTTCCCCTTGTTCTATCCTCCATCACCTGGGAGAAGAGACCAGCACCCACCTCTCTACAAGCTCCCTTGAGGTAGTTGTAAGTTTAGGTACTGTGTGTATTTAACTTAGAGGTTAATGTCAAAGTTTTGTGTGCAAAGGTACACAAAAGAATTTGCGAGCACATTCTTACTCTTGTTAGTCAGTGGTGCTTTTTGTGCAAAAGTGAAGTTCCTACCAGTGCTGCAGCTTTAAAAATTTGTCTGGTTGCTAACCTGAGGAGGTGCTGATTCAGGCACAGATTTTTGAGTTTACAAATGTGACTGCGTATAGTGACTGTTTGCTCCAAATTGGAATTGTTTATTTGTAATGTGACTCATATATCACAGTTTCACTACCTGTAGATTAAAACTATGAACAGCATGAAAGAATGTTCTTTATGTTTCTCTGTGTGAAAAAGTTAGAAAATAAAAAGTTACCAAGGAAAAAAAAAAAGAGGTGCCAAATGCTATGTCATGACACGAAGGATGAAAACTGTGCCTAGATACAGTACCTGTAGAAGTCTGTACTCTTTTTAACTATAGATGACTATACCTCTCTTTCAGTGGGCATTCTGTTCACTATTTATAACCTCGGACAGACAATTTGTTATTGCTGTTTTAGCCAACTTCATTTTTTCATTGAACTTCAGTGAAGTTCATGAATCAAATTGTACAGACCTTGTTTTATTTCTGTTTCAAGGAAAGGATTCAAGACAGCCCTTCTCCAGCTCCGTCTCTAGAAGACAGTCAGCGGCCGGGAAGCCACGCTTCCTCCCATCAGAGCAGCAGCGTGTCCAGCTCGCCATCCCAGTTGGACAACACACCAGATAGAATCGGTCAGTGCTCTGCAGCCTCACACCCCTTTGCAGTTACGGGCCTCAAGAATTTTAAAAGTTTGTTGAGGCAAATCTTTGTTTGCTGGGAAACTCAGGAAAACACTCACTTGCTAAAGAAACCCAGAAAGTTCATCACTATGGTTTATTTTATTAGGTTCATCACTGTGCAGAGCCTCAGATTCATTCTGTGACATTCTGTCTTCAACCGAGCACAGGAGATTCCACCCCGTCTCTGGTACAGCCAACTTCTCCTGCATGCTGGTGTAAAGCAATGCCTCTGAGGGCACCTGGAATTGAAAAATAGCAAGATACCTTTTTCTTCAGATGCATGTCGGAAAAGTCAGTTTATATGATGGCTTTTCTGTTGCTAAAAACCTCCTCATGCCCACCCATTCCCTCATCACCACAAGACTGAGGGCTTTTTGATTATTTTTTTTTGTGGTCTCCCCACCACAGCTCTCACAGCCTGTGCATTATTGATCTTGTGCTTAAAATGCCAATTCAGTCTAGAGGAAGTTTAGATCCTATTCTTGGTGCTTCCAAGAGGGATCTAGGGCAGGTCAATTAACATCTCTTCATGTCGGTGTGTGTCAACACTGCTGTCTTCACAGTGACTGGAGCCCATGCAGGAATTGCTGAGCCAGATTTAAACTACAGAAACAGTGCAGTCTCTGTAAGTCAGTGTAGGCTTCACTCCCATCAAATAACTCCTCAGCTGCTTGCTGGGATTTTGCAGTTTTGACTCAGATCCATGCAGCAGCACCATGGCACTGCAATGCACAGCTGCCTCTACACAAACGACTCAACAGAACCTGAACTACTTTGCCCAAACATATGCACACACAGGGAAGTCTCTAGAAAGTAGATTCCCCTCAGCTTTTTCATATGTAAAGTAAGGCTAAAAATATCCAGGACAAGAAATGTAACTTCCTATAGCAACAGTGAAAATGGGACTTTTGTCCTCACGGTAGCTTTTGAAAGCTGCTCTAACTTGTTTTATTAATGTGTGCAGTAACACACACTGCAAGCTCTGGGCTCCAGAAATGGTGCTCTAAGTTTTTTAAAGAAAACTAAGTTTTCTTGATATTGAACCAAACATGTCCCTGTTTTGAAGTCTGATGCTTGCTGTTGTAAAGAGATGTCTATGTACTTTGTATCTATAGAAATATAAATATATTTTTACTTTTGCAATTTAAAAAGAAAAAAAAGCTTTCTCTAAAATACGTCAGTGAATTTTTTAAAACATGTCCTCACTGGAATAACTTTAAAATCTGTAATTGGTTAATTGCAGAGAAGAAAATGTTTTAATCATATAAGAACAAAGAAAATAGGCATCCTGAAATCATAAACTTAACACCTGAAAGAATTTCTTTCAACACTGCAGCATACTGTGTTGTCACTGTCATATAGCAGTTTGGGTTACTATCTGTCTATATTTTTTATTAAGCTTGGTGCTTTATAGATAATTACTAATACTTAAATCCTTAAATGTATTTTTCCCCAAAATTATTTCTGTGAAGTACTTTTCTAATTAGTTAATTTGAACAGTTTGTAAGAAATCACATTTATCTCAGTAGTAATTTGGATTCTGTCTCGGTATCTTTGTTTAGTCAACTTGAGCAAATTTGCTTTTGCTGCATATTTTACTTGGCTCTGAGTGCTGAACTGGAACAGTGAAATGGTTGATTATGGACAATAAAATCGTCAATTGCTTTAGAACTTATCTAGCATAAATAAAAGTTAAAATACCAAAATACTGACAAAGAGGAAATATAATTCAATATTTTCCTCTCTTCTGATATTTCTTCACTAACCGTGTTACACTCTGGTTTTTTTAGCTATGCTGACCAACAGCAGGGAAGGAGAGCTCATTGATCAAGAAACTGGGACCAGCCTAAAAAAAATACAAAAAGAGAAAGGTAAAATTACAAACTGGTTTTCATCACAGGCATTTAATAACACTTACTAGATGTTTTATTCCTTTTTCTATTATTCTGCATATGTGATGGCATAATATTATAAATTTAAGAGAACTAAGAACCTAATTGCAATGAATAATGTATCCTGTGAATTTACATGGCGTTCTTAGGAAGTCTAAACAATCAAATCTCTCCTTCTTTCTGTTTATATAGTATGAGGCTAATATTTTGCAGGTCTTTTGACTCAATTATTTATTAAGTCCCTAGCAAATACTTGATTACTGACATGGTATTCTTTGCCTCCAGTGGATGTGTGTGCAGACTGCTCTAATGCTGGTGCATAGGTGAGGGAAAGAAGTAATTTTTTGTGTCTAAGAATATGAATAATGATATTAAATTCCCTCACAAGTGAGAGGCAGCAAGGGAAGAAGTGATGTTTGCCCTGTAGTGATTGTCCTGTGGGCAGTGAAGTGCCTCCTCGATTCTCCCTGCAGAGAGGGCGTTGGGTACTGGAGAACACAAATGTGTTGGTGTACGCAGGTAAGCTTTGGGAAAGTGTTGTAGGAGCAGAGAGCATCTTTGACATTGTAGGAGCAGAAAAGAAACCATTTTTCTTCCTTGCAAATATAACAAAAATGTTCCGTTCATAGGTGAGAGGTTTATTTTGCCAGTACGTACAGAAAACACCATACAAAATGAGTGCCTGCAAAAAAAAATTATTGGATATAGTTAAAGAAAGGAAAGAAAGCTGAATTTAAGTGAATACTGGAAAAATACTGCAAATGCATATACTGAGGGAGATACTAAAGTTTCAGCGTGAAAAAGATGTGAAGGAAAAGAAAGAGGAGACAGTGTAAGCTAAATTTACTTACAAGTGTACTGTCGATATGAACATTTTATCGTAAATGAAAACACAAACTGATTTATATTTTGATTGAGGTGATTTTAGATTATCTGTCAAAATCAAACTCGTACACCTTAGGCTTGTGTAAATTATTGCGCTCAGTATTTAATGTATTTTCTGAGAAAACTAAAACGGCAGGTATAGACGATTTTATGAGCTACTCAAGAGAACTTGGAGGCTCCATGTGCCCTGTGGTTCCAGAGTTATTTAAAATTATTTGAGCAGATTCATGATTTTGTATGATCGGCCCTATTCTTTAGACAGCTGTGACTGATCCAGTTATGGCTAGGAAGAGCCTGAAACTTACTTCCTGTATTTTGTATTTTCATATTCAACTCTTTCTCCTCTTGAAGGAAGGAGGAGCTGTTTTCTATTCACTGGTTTCTCCAGCCATTTAAGAACTTTACTCATGGACCCCAAAAGAGCCCTTTTGTGCCATTCTGAGACAATTTTCTGTTGAGATCATCATGCTTAAATCCTTCCCTCTTGACTTCTGTTGACATTTATGGACCAACACCAGAGGCCAAACAGTCATCAACCATATATTCATTCCTAGGATTAAAAAATTACATTTCTGTAGTAATTACATAGGTATTTAATCTGAATCTGAAAGTGTAGTCGATTTTAATTTTGTTGAACTGTGCATGGTTTCTTGCCACATGTCTAGTCATTTTTCACAGAAACAATTCACTATCCTATGGGGTTCGAAGATGCAAATCATGTAGTTATTGGTAGGAGCAGTCCTGTCACTCAGGGCGGATGAAGGAAGGTACAGCTTAAGAATCAGAAAAGACAATTCAGAAATCCCCAAAAGTGTGAAAGTAATTTAAACTCCACCACCTGTGAACCCAATTCCCAGGCTCCCGTGATCGTTGAACGTTACTTGTAACATGTACGAAATCACAAAGATCTGATGCTAACATTTTGTGTACCATAATTCACCATGACATTAAAGTTGTGTCGGTTTATTAATGTCCTGGTCTACATTTTTGCGTAGTATTATCTTTCTTCTACTTATTATATACGGGGAAATGTGTCTTTATACATGTGTTAGTTCCGCATGCACTTACGGGATTTTTTTAGGATAAACTTAGAGTTCAGAGATTCACCTACATCAGAAAAGAGTGCTTCAAAATCACAAGATGCTTTAAATTATGATTTTAAACATAGAATAATGGTTTTGGATTCCTACTTGGTCTGCACAGATCAAGCTTTTCTCTGAAAGTATGACAATGAGAAACTATTTGTTTTTGTCAGATGTAATTTCCAAATAATCCCACAGCCCCAAAACAGAAAACTTTTTACAGCATTATCTTGGGACAAATGCTGATATTTTAAAGGCACCAACATTGTGTATCAAAACAATTCCAAGCTGATTCTGTGTTTGCCAATGTGACAGACTTGTAGTACAGTTCCTGTAGGAATCTCTGGTTCATAGAATAGAAGCACCCAGTAACTGATGGGCTGCACCGACAGGACAGAGTCAATACCCCACTTCCAAAAGTCTCCAGCCTGTGTGACTGGGCCTTTCTGCCACCCCATACAAGTGTTGTTATCCTCAATGACTTGTCTCACTCCCATATGGTTTCTTTGTCCCTAATACTGTTATTATTCTCTTCTGTATAATTGTTTTGGGCGCTGGTGCACCTCAAATATGTTCAATATTTTTCATAGTCAGACGTGGACAATCACTGAAGAGTGTGATCTGTGATGGGCTGCTCAGCAAAAAGTTTACGTGTAATTTGTATACAGAACAAGCTTTGTTTTTGAAAAGCTGCCATTACTTTTACTAAGGCAAAATATATTTACCATGGAAAATATTTTCAAAGTTATTAAGAAGGAATGTAGTTAAAATAAAAGTATCAACATTTATTAAGTATGACAAGTAAGTGGTTTATACAACCGTGGCAAACATATGTTTTCACATCTGTTTTGAGTAATATCATCATGATTTTAAAAATGATTTATAGCTCTGCAGGCCATAAAATGCCAGCTTTGCTGTACGTTGGAAGTTTTCAAACAACAAAGAAATTATTGAAGGCATATATTGAACGTGCTTTTGTGTTATACACCTTGATAGGACTTTACAAATCTGAGCGTTCTGTAGCAATTAAGATAGCAAGAAATGGAAATTAGGTAAGTAACATTTAGCAGTACTATTTATGTGAAATTTTAGCATAAAACCCAATAAAAGTTACTGTAATTATTGTAGGCAAATGCTGTGATATCCCTCAGGATGCACAATTTTTGTTTTCCATGTCCCATTTTAAGTGATCTCAGCACCAGACAGAAATGTGCCACTTTGTTATCATCAAAGTAATTTCAAGGTAATTAGAGCTGAAAAGAATATAGCTTAAGAGTTTTTCCTTAAAAGATAGTTAATATGAGGTTGTTCCAATTATGCTGAGCTGTTTGCATATGTTGGTGGGGCAGAACTGACAGAATTAGTGGCTGTCTCAGCTCAGCGGGGTTAGAACCCAGATACAGACCATACCTTTAATGTTTTTGAAGGAGGAATGCCATGAAATCTCAATTACTCCACATACTTTCATTATCTCTTTAGGAAGTATGGTCAGGCTTAACATTAGAGGACAACAAGGTCAAACATCTTTATAGGTCTGCAGTTTTATTTTTTTATACAAAATGCATTATTGTATCTTTGTCACATGTCTTTAACCATTATGGCACACAGGCATTTTGCCTGTGCATCCGTATCAGAGTGTGAGTGAAAACCATACGAAGAGTAATCTGTACTTTATTTTGAAATCACTAGTGAGAGGAAACAGAAAATCCCCCACAGAACATAGCCCCAGGTGTTTACAGAAACTTAAACACAGATTCTTCCTGATTGTGCTTTCTTGCTACGTCTGGTTTTAAGCAGTTACATTTTACCTGCACGATTGCTCACAGGAACTAAGTTTTCAATTCATCTGCTTCAGTATATATCCTGGAAAAAGTCTCTATTGTATGGGAAAGGATTGTGTTTGACACAGCCCCGTATAGTCTTTATAGAAACCTCCATATGAATCCTGGCATTAGGAAGGTTAAACGAGCCAGAAAAGAATTTGGCCATGCCTTCCAGTCACATTTAAATGCCGGTACGATTATTCTGTTTGACTGCACGACAAGAAATATTTCAAACTCCTCATGTAGGATGCAATAGTAAAAGGCCCTGACTCAACTCTTGCCACAGTGAAATCAACCGGAACGTTCGTGGTGTCTTCAGTGGGAGCAGAGTTTGGCAAAAGCCTGCTATTTTGGAAGATTGCTCCCCCAGCATGAGAGCCGCGCACATGCCAGCCCTGCCCCTCCGCTCTGGTTTCAGCGAGAGGCAAGCAGGACGTGTAGGCCCTGGGACACCACGGTGTGCTTTGACTCGGTGTTTGCATGCGTGTTTGGGGCACTGGAGCTGCACTCTACCCTAAGTGAACCAGAGTAAACTTTTGTACATGACTACTACCTTCAGACTTAACCATTGTTCGAGCAGTCTTTGAGGAGAAACAAAGATTGTATTTGTTGAGAAAGCGATTTGCTCTGAATTTCCCAGAGCTGCTCTGACGGTGCTACTCTCCTTTAGCACAGGGGTCTGCATCTTCAAGAGCACACGTCTGGACTCATGTTTTCAGTAGATGGTAGACTCCAAAACTGCATCTGACAGCTATCCCTCCTCATTTTATTAAAGAACAGATTTCCCTTTATTACTTCAAGGAAATAGAAATTTTGCATCATTTCTGCCAGCTGAGTGAAATACTTTCAGATGGCCAGAGACTACGGTAATGAAAGAACAACTATATTTATTTATTGTATTTCATTAGCGGAAAAGAGGTTTTAGGCTGTTTAAATTAATCATTGCCAAAGGACTGGGTTACTCACGATGTGAGGGAAGGAGAACGAGCAGGTGCAGAACACCTGAAACAGCAACAGGCCCCGGTGGTGGGGGGTGTTCTCCAGAGAGAGGACTTTTCTAACAATTAATCTGAAAGCATCCAGATGGAGAGTGCAAGGAATAGGAAAGAGAACTAAGAGCATGAAGCTGTACCACACAGCACGTATACAAAGTGTATGACAGGTGCCAGCACGTCAATGTTCGCCATGCTGTTTCTTTGACGTATCAGTACTTGCATGTTAAAGATACAATGAGAAAAAGGGAATTTTCTTCACAGGTGTGCTCACGAATCTCCTCTTGAGACACATTAAAAACTCCCCAAATTAGAAGTGAAGTCATGTTCCTTTTGGTATGTAAGTGTGCACATCAGAGGCCCAGGGGTCATTTCATAAGCAGTGGATGCAGTAATACTTGAGTTTAAGGATTGTAAGAGTTTCTTTTTCCAAAACCATTAAGTGACATGCGCAGTGCAAGTGTCCACTGGAAAATTCAGAGATCATTTTACTTTTTTTTATCCTCTGAGAATACTGAAAGATAAGAAGCATGGTGCTCTGTTCTGGGTAGAGGCTTTTCCCACAAGTTTTTTTGTAGTTAAATTTAACCTGCAAGTGAACTGACAACTGTTAAAATGGTGGCCTAAGAGTAGATGTGAACTTTCATCAGGCAGTCAATGAAAAAAAATTCCAGCCAAACACGTGAAACTAAGGCAAACTTTTATTAACACTTAGATTCACAACGTATGTAAATAGAAAGGAATGGTAGAGCTTTAATTTTTGAAGTGTCTACACTCGTATTATTATGATTGCGTGTTTAACCGTTGCTCAAACATTTATAAATAAAAGAGCAATTATGCAATAGATATTAATGAAGTATTCCAAGGTCACATCTTTTACATTAAGTTTATATTAGATCTTTATTTGCAGAGTCATTTTTAAGTGTGTATTTTTTTCTGAAGAATAAAATACCTACTTCATAATTATGTTGGCAGATGGACCAAGACAGCTTCTTACATTGATATATAATTTATTAATATGTTTTATTTCTTCGATTTCAGTGACTTTAATGTTATTGCTGTCTAAACACTGCAAATTATGAGTCTGTATGAACGTGCTGAAACAATGACATTTTCTTTACAGAAAAGGCTTTGGGCCAAATTTTTTAGTAAGGTATTAATGTAAGTCCATGGGAAAAAATGGAGAAATAAGACAGAAATATGGTATCTACTCTCCAAAGTCAGGGTGTTTCTTCGGAGTGGACCATTTCCACTTTTCCTCCAGTACTGTGAATTTAGATTTAGGTAGGTCTATGCTACTGAGTTATATCAGATTTGAAAGATATAAAAAGGGGAGAAAAATTGCCGATTGGCACCCAGTGACCTAAGGCGGCTTTTGGCTTAGGCCCAGGAACCTTTTCCTTAGAGTTAGCACTTGTATTAAAACGGACCCTTTGAATTCTGTGATTAGCAATACCTCTGATGCAAAGCCATTAACCTGAAAACTGCAGCTGGTGACATTCTTAATACCTATGAGTTATTTAATAAGTTTGCCTTCAGTCCTCATTATGAGCAGTAAGATCTGAAAAATATGGATCCTGAAAGGTTACTGAATGGTTTTCTCATGTTACAGAAATCCTGGAGATCTCTAGGAACGTGCTGACGGATTCAGCCTCTTCCTGCCTGCGCTCTGAGCCAGCATAAGCACCCAACCTGCTCCTGAGAAATTGTGTTTGTGCACTTGTGTGCCCAAGGGTGTAACCGTGCATTCACATAGGGAACGAATAGATTCTTCTCTGGTTGAACTCATGCAGGAAGTCTTAGACTGTCACAGATAGAAATTTTTGGTTTTATGGACTGAAAAAGCCATGTGGTTTTTAGCAAGGACAACAAAGGCTACCATCAAACACTTCTGCATGAGGAAACTACTTAGAAGCCAGTAATTTCTCCTTTCAGTACAGGTGTCTGTTATAAGAAAGATGTTTTTGGCATATTTCATGTATTTGATTGAAGTGAACAGATAAAAATTAAAATTAATAACAAAAATTATTAATTAGTGATTTTGCAAGTTTTACAGTATTTGTGTCTGAGGAAGACAATGAAATTCACAGAAGCTGCGCTTCATAAAATACAGGTTTTGTTTCTAAGGGTTACTGATAGTGAGCTAGGCTTTAGGGTTTGTCGTGTTGCCCATAGAAAGATGTTACATATCAGTGAAATATTATTGACGCAGTCACGGCTGTGGCCCTGGCTCCAGAACCTTTGTTTCAGTCAAGAACAGAGGGGACCAAAAATGCTGTTGACTGTGACAGCAATGTGTGCTCCTGCTGTCAGAAAGCAAATCCAGCCTTCATAGCATCAGTGGACATTGCTTTATGCAGCCTATTTTTTGGAGAAGAGGACAGCTCAAGAGATCTGCAGGCACTTGCAGGGATGCTCTGGACGTCTGTGCTCCTGGGCCAGGGGCCTTAGGAAAGCATTAGTTATGGGGAAGCCTTGGAGCATACCTAGCACAGGTGGATGATATTTTGTGTAGCATTTTTATGTATTCAGGACTTTTTTTGAATATCTTAAGATCTGTGGAGTGTGTCTGCCTTCTGTGTACAAGTCACATTAAGAGGGCATGTTAAAAGCTCTCTCTTCCTTGTTGAGGAGGACTTGCTGCTCAGAGGTTTCTGGTGACAGCAAGGCTGAGAATAAAACCATACGTTTATGTGCATCTCCAAAGTGTTTGTGTACGCGCTGCATTCGAACAAATATTCCTGAAAATAGTAAGTAATAAATCCTTAGTGGACATACGAGGTAGTGAACTAACCTCAGACTGGAAGTGGGAAAAGATTATGCTCTTGAAATAGATAGGTAGTCATGAAATCAGAGTAAGTGTGTTCTTCATTGTGTTTCAAGGCATTGCATGGAATTACATCGATAAAGTTACATGATCTCTTGTTAGCAGAGCTGACACACACATATACTGAACTCGGAAGCCACTGGGGCTGCAGATCACACAGAGGTCCGGACCACAGCCAGCTCAGGTTGTAATTTCGAGGAAATCAGATTTCATGTTTGATTGTTGGGGCAGAGGGCACCACCACAGTACTATGTGCTGTGCTAGGTGTTTGTTTATCATAGCCGTATTTATTTCTGGGTGTGCACAGTTGTGTTTGTAGCTTTTCCATATTATCGGTTGTACTTTGGAAGTTAAGCATCGCACCTGAAAGAGTGGGGGGCCACAATAGTAAGCAAGCAATATAATTTCAACTATTTTAAAACAAGCACTTTATTTTTGAAGAAAAGTGGCCCGTTTTGAATTCTTTCCATGAAACTCCCTGCACCTTTGAATAAGTCCAGTATTAATGTTGTGATGTTCTTTTAATGATTCTTTTTAATAAAGTAGCAAGCTGATGCATGGGTGAGATAGCGTAAGAATCTGCAAGTAAATGAAATGTGTATTGTGCACGTTACCCAAAACTTTACTGTCCCCACACAGACAATCACACACACATGGAAATATGTCTGGAAACTTTATTTTTTTCTTTTTTTTTTTTGGTTCTTGACTGTATTCAAGGTTTTCTTTTATACATTCATGTTATTATTCTGTATATTCTCATAAATTATTGCGGGATAGAGGGAATGTGCAAAATAATGAAGGTGTTATGTTTCTAAAATGTCTTCCTGCTTTTCCTCTCAACTTACCTCAATCATAGGAGCAATTTATTTGCCAAAAGGATAAACAAACCTTAAATGGCTGATTGTGGGATTGGCATTATACAGTCATCATACAACTCAGTAAATTATGAAATAATGAGAATAACAAGGAGGACATAATCATTCTCACAGTAATGTTTTATCAGTACCTATCTCAGCAAGCTGGGAAGTGCCAGCAAAAAGGGCTGCCTGGGTCACTCTTGAGAGGCCAGTGCCTGCTACCTGATGGGAAGCGAGTGCTTACATTTGCTGAAGATTTCCAGCTGTGGATATTCTTCCTGTAGCAGGTACTTAGGATTTGATAGAAAGATGGGAGTAGAGACACCTGTGCCTTCCTGTGTTTGGGATACCCCCGTCATTGGGGTACCTCTGTGGGGAGTAAACTTAAAACTCCTCAATTGGTAGCAGGAGGTTGAATCTCCTCTCTGAAGTGAAGCCTCTTTCAGGCTGCTGTGTCTCTGCATTGCATCTGTCACGCTGTCTCCAGTTAACGATGTTCCACTACATCTGAGTGATTAAATATTCATAAGAGCAAGCTCCTTAACTAGGTCCCTTGGCCTGCTGCATTATCAGCTGTACTGTTGAGCTGGTTTGTGTCTTTTCTCCCCTCCCCAAACTCCTTTACTAAATAATCCCAAACCAATATTCTGGTGGTCTGAAAACAGGACTCTTGTCTTTCAAGTGGCCACTCCATTTGGGACTTATGAGACCATGAGCCAGGGAGCACTGTCATCCTTTGACTCATGGTCTGTCTCCAAATAGGACCCAGCTTAAGCTTTGCAGCCAGAATGCACGTTGCCAGAGGGACCTTGGGCATACATTTTGGGGGCTAAAGGCAGTTGTGAGATTGCATGTTGGTTTTTCTAGATAGCTCATCAATTCCTCATTGACACATCTGTGCCCAGCATTAGGACACCGTGTGCCTTTGTAGCTTTAGCTTGAAGGATCAGACTTCTGAGAGTTTTTGAGGCATTTCTCCTGTTTCCATAACTGTAGTTTGCATGAATACCTTTGAAAATGAGCCTCTAAGTAACTGAGCCACTTTTGATAGTAGAAGTTGGACTCCTAAGTTATTTTTAAATGTTACTCGTTTGTGTAATGATTAATCATGTTTATGAGAACTGTTAAAAATGTATCCTTTTCTCAAAAGGTTGTATTGCCCATACACAGGCTCACTTATACTGCAACCTTTTTAGTCATGAGAAGTCTGAAATTCAAGGCACAAAGCTAGAAAGACAGTGATCATTCCAATACAGAATTCCCCAAGCACGCTTCTTTGGCCAGGCTTGGCTGTTGCACGTTGCTCTCGAAATACCAACTGATTTATTTTCCTCTTTTATTTTGTAGTCAATGTGACAGTAGTTTCCAAAGCAGATTTTTCTTCCAGTTGACAGAATATGACAGGCTATAACAAGTAGTTTAATAAATAAAATTGCGCTTTCAGGTGTATTTTGTGATGTTATAATCTATAAAACATGGTATAGTTTTGAATCTGTCTATTTTATCCATCACCTGGACTGCTGTGCAATATTTTGATAGCTAGACTTGGCTTGTGTGGATTTGCTGACATATCCCGTGTCTTATTTGCATGAGTGTTGTCAGTGAGACAATACATAACTGCAAGACTTTTAATGGCAGTACGGTGGAGTGCCTCTTCTGGTGTGTTAGAGGATCTCTTTTTGATGTATAATGTGTTGGAGGATGGAACATCTCTAGTAGATGGCTGAGCTGGAGCAGAAAATGGAATATGTGTGTGTACACAGGTACATGTGAATTCTGTCTGTTCACAGAGGTCAGACAGTATTAATTGCTCAAAAAATAGCATGTTATTTATACATCTGTAACCTTTGGAGATATTTTAGATGATGTCAATTAGGAGATTGGCCTATATTTGTTATTGTTGTCTTGTTTTTTGCTTGAAAATCTAGAAAGTGATTGTAATGAAGGTGCCCTCCAGGCGACAGTGTGGAGAAATTCACATGGTAAAGGAGGAGTCACCAGAGCTGCCATTTGACTTCTGACATTATTGTCATATAGCCTGCGGCATTACAGGCAGAAGGGATTTAGATAGGAAGGAGAGATTGAAATTACTCTATAAAAAGAGCATATTTTCACTGACTTTTCTGATGTATTTCAAGGAAAGCATAATATTTTTCTGAAATTAAAATAACAACAGTAATAATAATAATTATTATTCCAACGTGACATAGTTCCTTTGTTTCGTTGTATGAAGCCTTTGATTTTTAAGAAAAGAAAAAAACCACCACTGTTCAATGAGTTACTGAGAGATAGGGTTTCTTTTTTCAAGAATATTCAATTACTAATCTCTCTCTATACACACACGTTGAAATCTCAGCAGAAAATAAGTTGGGCACTTCTAGGTTATAGTTTTATCCATAAAAATAGTTCTCTCTAATATACAAAGTAGTAGCACCCTATTTTAGGATTAGTGTCTTGTAAAACATCACTGCCTATATAGAATATATGAAATATATTATAAATCATAAAATGTGACCTCATAGAACTGACCTCATTCATGGGGATCAATTTGTAAAGGGCGAGTGTCAGGAGGATGGAGCCAGGCTCTGCTCTGTGATGTCCAATGCCAGGACAAGGGGCAATGGTCCCAAGCTGGAGCACAGGAGGTTCAATCTGAACATGAGGAAAAACTTTTTCAGTGTGAGGGTGCCAGAGCATGGCCCAGGCTGCCCAGAGAGGTTGTGGAGTCTCCTTCTCTGCAGACATTCAAAACCCGCCTGGCTGTGTTCCTGTGTGACCTGGTCTGGTGATCCTGCTCTGGCAGGGGTTGGACTGGATGAGCTTTCGAGGTCTCTTCCAACTCCTGAGATTCTGTGATTCTGTGAGTCATAGAATGGTTGCAGTTGGAAAAGACTTTGAAGTTCATCAAGGCCATTCATCGATCCAGCCCTACTAAGTCCGCCACTAGACCATGTCCCTAAATCAGGCTGGAGTTTTAGTTTAACACAACTAGCAGCCCATATATCATCCATCACATCAAATGCTGAAGATAAATGGTCCCAAGTATATGAAAAGTGTGATTGTCATTCTATAGTAGTTGTAGCTAACTTGACATAATTTTTCTGGGATTTTTTTCAGCAGTGAGGGCTGACCTACAAAGATAGGTGGGTTGATACATTTTAATGATAGACAACTGAAGTTTCGAAGTCTGAGATTTGTATTTTTCCTAGATTTTTTCTTTATGCCAGTGTTCCACTGTCTCAAAGGCAGTGAGTGCATAGGGTCTCCTGTTGTAGGAAGCAGCAAAGGAGCTGGGTTGGTGCCTTCCACTTGTGTTCTGGTTGTCTTTGGTGAAATTGTGTTATGATGTTCAAACGTGTAAGTAGAAGCTGTTGAGGAACTGGTTTCTGTTCTTCTGTGACTCTACAAAAATGTCTGTTCCCATGTCCTCTTAAGGAAGTTTACAGCCTCAAGAACCCTCATTTATTCTCATATCTTCCTTCTCATCTGGAAAGGAAAATCTCATCTCTCTATACACAAAACTGCCTATCCATCAAAATCCCATTTTAGTGTACAGAGGTTTTACCTCAGAACAAAAAACTGAGAAAAACAATGCAGTTAGTTTCAAATGCAGAATAGATCATTTACTTTAGTAATAGAGTTTACATATGGAAATAAAGGTACGGAGAAATACAGAAACAGAGATGTCAGGTTCAGAGCAGCCTCTTCAGCCTCTTCCATGGGCTATTCCAGCTCCCTCTTAAAAAAATCCTATAAAGGAAGAAAAAAGCGTGAAGTGTCTCTTTCAAAGATTCAACCCATAGGTTCACAATTCTGCGGTCAGTACAATAAGAGAAGGTGGTCTGGCCAGTTCACAGCTCAGCCTTCAGACGTGGGTTCCTGGGTTGTGCCCACAGGGCACCACCTACCCCAAAGCCGTTCCTGCTAGCAAAGGAAGCGGCGTTGTGCAGCCTGGCCGTGCAGTGCTGCGGTGCTCTCCTCGAGGAATTAGGGTATCAGAAATGGGGTTTAGCTCGGTGGGAGCCTGGTTGCCGGTGCTGCTAAGCCGCTTGTTGCGTGCAGACTGGCTTGGGTCTTATATGGCACTGCGCCGTGTAATAAGGACACATCCTGGCTGATGAGTAGCTGTAGTGTAGATTTAGAATGTTTGCATCACTAAAATGAATCTATCTAAAAAGAAAGATTATAACAGAAGAAATCCAGAAGGTGAAATAATACATATTAAACCTTGTTTTCCAGGCTCTTGAATCAGTTTATAGTAATATGGGAGTGAGCAGGAAGGTAGCAGCATCTGGGAGCAATAAATGTTTCTTTTCCTGAGTTACCAAATTAGCTATGGGAAGGTGATTAGAAATAAAGTATAATGATTTCTGATAGAAATAGGTAACACTGCATGGGCTTTGAGATAAGAACTTGATAAATGTGTAAAATAAATGCAAAACTGGTTTTGAAAAAGGGGGGAGATTACCGTTTTCTATGTGGTGTGCCAAGATTTGTGCATTTCAAATGTTAGCAGTTGGCTTCTTTTCAAAACTGATAAATAATGATGTTTGTTGCGGAAACAATTATCCTAAAAATAATTTAAAAGGATTGTATCCCCTTTTTGTTTGCCTATGAAGACCACGTTCAATTTATATATAGACAGAAAGAGCTCCACTTGCATCTATAAACCAGTTCTTAAATCATTCTAAATTATTGATGTGCACAAAGAACTCTTTTCTGCTTTTGTTTGAAGCTTTATTTCTGTGGCGTTGTGCTTTCTAATTGTACTTTCAACTGCTATGACATCTGTTGTAGTTGTTTCAAAAACTTTCAATACTTTTCTTTTTTAATGATAGACAGCCTTTTCAAAGACAAACTGTCTTCATTTTGAGCAAGAAAAATAATTAGCTGAAAAAAGATCACTGATTTGGCCAGGGAACTCACCATTTTACTTTTTTTCCTGCGACTTGCTGTTTTATATGAGTCCAGCACCTACTCAACAGAAAGCTGGCCAAGAAGAATTCATCTCTGCAGCAGCTCAGAAACCATAGAGCATCAGCATATGTCCTTTACTTCCCTGAGGAAATCCAGGACTTTATTCTACCAAAAAGAGTACCAAGAAAGTACTTCACAAACTGATAGTCTCTATATGTCTAACAGATGGAAAAGTAAGCTACTATTCCAAGCCGCTATGCCCAACGATATAGGAAAAAAGCTTGGCAATTGGAGAGATTAATCCTTAAAAGTCTGCTTAGAAATCCTTTTAGATATCACTAGTGATATGAATATGTGGTGTAGCAGCAAACTTAGTTCTAATGATCTATGACATAACTGCAGTGTTATCTCCAGCATAAAAATACAGCTGACATTTAAAGTATCCCAGATAAGGAAAGCGCAGTGTAAAAGATACTTATTTGGTTTTGTTTTGGTTTGTTTTTTCAAAAGGGAATATTTTCCCCCTTAAGGTAGAATAGACTGTTAGCTTTGAAAAATTTAAGTCCAGGACTCTGGTCCAGTTGCAGCATACCATAACTAACCTTTAAATTAGAAGCTGCCTAGAATTCATATAATAATTAATACAACGATAGGGGATTTAATTGACCACAAGATTAAACTATTAAGGAAAAAAATTCATCCTAATTGAGAATTGAACCCCTACCCTTTATTCATTGAGTGTCTGCTCTGCCACTTGAGTCGTGAATTGGGGGTTAATTGACTGTCTAGAATCTCCCAAGGAGCAATTATTTCATATAATGGTGCTAGCATGTACTGCAGTAAGGCAATTTTTAATAGCATCCTTTCTTCCCCTGGATTTAGAGGGGTTTCTTGAGGACGGCAAGAAAGATGCTGGATATGAGGGAGGGAAGAAAGATGTAAACAAAGGCAGACTTGGTGTTTCCTTTTAAATGCCAATTGATAAAGATCAAAAACCAGAAAGGGAATTGACGTGGATTCATGGTTAGAATGAGACCTCAGGAATTTTTGGTTAATAAACCCCCTAAACTGTGTGTCCTGTGGGTCGCACTCAGACCTCAGCACTCTTCCGTATTCCTGTTAAGATTTAACAGCAGTGGCATGCAGTAAGATCTCACACCCTTCTGACTGCAGGCGGGGTTCTGAACCCTACTGAACGCATCTCAGTTTTGCTGGACAGATGATTTATTACTTTTAGACTCTGAACCGTGGTTTCCTCTCCAGTTGAAATATTTATGGCGGCACTCTGTGACAGTGTCGCACTCCATGGGACAGAAGGCAGTGTAGAGAGGCAGGGGTTTCCCCAGCAGCACAAAATCACCTGTAGCTCTTGACCGTTTTGATCTCGGCAGCTGTGACACTGAAGCCGTATCAGGGAATAAGAGGTGTGTCTGCCAGGGCTCCACTCGGGCAGCTCTGCACCCAAAGAGAGACTGTCTGAGGTCGTTCGTCCCTTAAGACAACCTTGAGCACTGCTGAGGCTGGACCAGCGATCCTCTGCTGCAGCGTGGAGGAGGCTGTGGAAAACCAGTGTAGTGCTGACCCTTCCTCCAGCTGCGGCACCTCAGGAGTGGCGCTGGGGTTTGTTTCTCCTATGCCATTAACATCTCCGTATTTTGAGGGACTATTCCTTCTGAGCCTGTGCATCAGGACTGAATGATTATCTTAAATCTCACCTTGGTCTAAGTGGTGACAATAATGTACAGCGTGAATTCTCTTGATATTTTTGTCTTTCCGTACCACTGTCTCATTGTATCTGCTTCTTATTATCCCTGTTCCCTCTATGATTTTTTTTCAATGTGTAATTTTGCTGCCTATTTAAGTGGCTTCTCCTTTTCAGTGTTTGTGGAATATAGATTTGTGGCAGAATTACAATTCCTAGCTCAAGTTGTTATAAGGACTTAGGAATAACCTGTAAGTAATTTTACATGGACTACTAGAAAAATCATAGAAAGAAGGGGCTAGATATACTTATATTGTTAACATTTTTAATTTATTTGCCTATATGGTAATTAATAAAATTTAGTGCTTCATAGTAGATTTTTCTGCTTCGTTAGTGCAAATTTGCAGAACTTTTCTAATTACTATTCTGCTTTGAAGAATAAATAATAGAGATAATACCAAAACATTTTAACTAAATGAAGACTTAGGCATTTTTATACTTAAGTATAGTCTGGTTTTTTAAATGTTTTGATAAAGCTGCTGTCTTTACAAATGCTTGAAGAAGCTGTCAGAATTTAGGAAAACCTATTGTTGTGTGGATTCATCGAAGAGAGAAGGAAATGCAGAAAAGTTTAGCTTCTTAAACTTCCATTCTGAAAATTGATTTTGAATCCTACGGGCAAGAGGTACTGACTGTTTAGGTAATTCATGCTTAAAAATAGGCCAAAATCACTGTACATTTAGCGAAGTCTGATGAGAGGTCTGGGAAGGAACAGCACCCTACAGCATCAAGGGTGCTTAGAAATAGAAGCAGTTTAAAAACGTTTTATAAGCAGATACTTTTAATGTAGCGCTATTTAACTATATTAAGATCTAAGAAGGGCTTTTGCAATATTACCAGTAGTTCACCATGCATCCAGCAGGCAGCAAATCTCAGCTGTACGTTGCTCTGCTCTGGGCTATGGAGGAAGACAGCGATTTGCAAGTGTGGTGCGTAGGAGTCCCTGCAACACAGAGATCCCAGCGCACCCAGTAGCCCCTTGTGCTTGCACGCAAGGCTGCAGAGATGTGACGAGTGGGTCGGTTAGCGTGGACAAGACTCGCTTCTACCATAGCTCCTTGTTGCAGGGTGACGCGTTGTGTTCACAGCTTAGCTTCTGTTTCACATAAAAACATATGTGCTCATATGCCTTTTCCTTACATTTGCATTCTGGTGAAATCCAGACCACCATGCAGCGTATGATCACAGATCCATAGGGTTCTGTTAGATAGCGTAAGCAGAGCAATTGCACAGAAAGGCAAGAAAGCATGAAAGCAGTGTTGGAAAGTCCAGGCGCCTCTGTGACACATGTACTGAAGAGTCGTTATTTTAAAAGTGACTTGGAGATAAACACACACACTTTGTAACCTGCTTTAGGGAATCACAGAATCATAGAATGGATTAGGTTGG
>NW_010157160.1:0-5297 GCF_000695765.1 Mesitornis unicolor
TCCAACTCCTAATATTCTGTGTTTCTGTGGTTTCAGGCCTTGGAAAATAGTTCGAATTACAGGGATGCAGGAGTTGTGGTGGACAAAAATGAAAGGAAATCGAAGTTTAATATCATCAGAGGGGTTAATCTTAATATAGGTTGGACAAAAACACATTCATTTTTGCTTGTAAACCTAAACCATTAACCAGTAAATGAGCAATTAATGCAGGAGGTGAAACACCTGTTCTGAGGATGGGAATGAGTGACTTTTCAAAGATATCTTTTCAAAAGATAATTAAACCATTTTATAGTGAAAACAATAATGATAAAGGGACCGCTTAGCAGTAATATGTAGAAACAGTTAATAAGGATTTCAGTAGGAACAAAGGTTAACCAGCATAATGACTGAGATATAAATGTGGTTTTTAGCAGTGCTATCATAGGATTCATCAATGCAGTTTCCTGAGAGGTAATACCAATGCAAATTATTAAGGGTTCTGGAAAGAAGTAATGTTCTTCACCTGAGTAGGGCTCTTCCAGAAGGTTCAGTTTCCTCCCATTCATTCTATAGAGGAATTCCAGTTGTGCTGATATGGTCAGCACATATTTCTCACCCTACTATGGATTATTAGTCACCTGACTAGTCTAGTGATCTAAATGAAGTAATTACATCAGTAGACAAGGGAAGAGCTATGGATGTCATCTGTCTCAACTTCTGTATGGCCTTTTATATTATCCCCCACAATATTCTGGATGCTAAATTGGAGAGATATAGGTTTGACAGAGGGACTATTAGATGGGTATGGAAGTGGCTGGATGGCCACATCCAAAGAGTTATACTCAATGGCTCAGTGTCAAAGTGGAAATCAGTAATGAGTGGTATCCCTCAAGGATCTGTACTGGGACCAGTAGTATTTAATATATTTAACAGTGACATAGACAGTGGAATTGAGTGCACTCTCAGCAAGTTGAAGTGTCACCAAGCTGAGTGATATGGTTGACACGTCTGAGAAATGAGATGCCATTTGTAGGGACCTTGACAGCCTTGAGGGGTGGGCCCGTGTGAACCTCAGTAAAGCTAAGTGCAAGGTTCTGCATAGGGGTCAGGGCAACCCTCAGTATCAACACAGTCTGGGGGATGAATTGATTGGGAGCAGGAGAAGGACCTGGGAGTACTGCTGGATGAAAAATTGGACATAAGCCAGCAATGTGCATTTGCTGAGAGAATTTTTTTACAGTTCTGTAGGTTTTGTTGAGCAGTCTTATAGACAAGGCAAGAGTAATAAGAAACTATTTGTACTGAATTATATATTCTCCTACCGTGAGCATAAAGTGAAGATCCAATATCAGAAAGAAAGAAATTTTTTGATGTGGAAGGAATTATCTTGTTTCCAACTGGTAATAGTAGGAGATTGTATCAATTGTTTTCTCATTGCACAGTTCAAGTGGACTTTGGTTTTGTGTGAAGCAAAATTATGCAGTGGACAGCACTGTTACTAGCATTTTCCCTGGGATTAATATATTCTGTTCTAGTATTTTCTCCTCTTAGACTTAACAGTAACACCTCATAATAATAGTAAACATAATAGGGACTCCCACAGACCATAATATACTAGCTGATGAGAACAAGGATCTCAGTTTGACACAAAGCAAATTTGCAACCTTTAAGAGCAAAAGAAGTCTTGGACAGGATAATACCTGGTATCATTAAGTCTCGGAGAAAAGGATAGATTATTACTGGTGCATTACTTAATACATAATTGCTGATATATATTAAAAAAGAGAAAGAGACAATTACCTTATGTCTGAGCTTCTTGCAGCATCATCAGTCTGCCAAACCATTAGGCCCCAGAGAGTATAACTGAGTTAATCTATGTCTTTTTAAATACTAGACATTGTCAATGGTTTCAGCAACCCTAGTGGGATCTACATAATGCTCTCTATGACAGGTAGCCCGGAGTCTACAAGGGCTGTTCTGGCATATTTCAATTGTGTATTGCAATTTAGTATCTTCAATCTTTTTTAAATGCTTCAAGTAGTACATGGAAGTGTGAAGCATTTAATCTTTCATACGTACATACCAGAATATTATCAAACAGCGCTAACCATGCCATTGAAAGCTGTAAAGCCAAGAACAGCAGAGAATCTGCACTTTTAGAGCCATGCTCTTTGAGCTACTTTTTTGAATTTTAAGGACAGGCTCCATATAGTTAATGATTTGGCCAGAATTTTTGGTGAGAAAATACTTCAGAAGACCATTTTTCTAAATCTTATGTAGACAATCAGTTTTCAGTTATTTTTCATGATGCTTCAGTTATGCACAGAAAAATGGAAAGGATTCTTAAGCTTAACTTTTTTTAGTAACCGAGTTGTTCTGAGATTCATTTTCCTTATTGACCTAATCCAGTTTATTTTCCAGATACTTATTTTATTTAAAATAAGAAAGTGCATGTACTTATGCTCACTACATGAATTATTAATTTTTTTTCTTTATAACTGTTGGGAAATAAATATGAAACCACATTTAATAAAGAGGAGGATGACATGAAGTGGAATGGTTATAGTACATTCTGGTGAGCCTTTGAGGCATAAAGCTCTTGAAGTCTATGAAGTCAGAGTCCTAACTTAGACTGCTCCCCATGAAGAGGTTTCTCTGAAAGTACTTTTGTCTCTATTCTGAGACAAATCATTCAGTGCTTCACCTTAATTATACTTATGTGATGATTTGTTGTGTTGCAACTAAAATGCAGACATTTATTTATAGAAAGAGATATATAGTCACACAAACTAGTTCTATGCTCTACACACCTTTTCTGAGCAAATGATAATTTGGGGACATAAGCATTAATCTTCTGCATAATCATTTTGAGCTAATGGCCAATACCCCTATAAGTACAATTCAGTATATAAAGACCTTGAACATTTTAGTAACAGCTTCGTCAGTTGTCTGTCACATGAGACTGTGAATCAGGATACTGATTTTGTTTCAAAAAGGTGCCATTGGCAAGTTGTTTTGTTTGCTAACATGTCGTTCAAGCACACATAATGATATTCCTCAGTTTGTTCCTTGATTCAGTAGTTTACCATGGATAATAATGAATGTGAATGTTTATTCTGTAGTTTGTACCTATGCTCTTTCAATGTATTCAGTTACTGAATACAATATTGCTAATAGTCATCAGGGATTTCTGGTAATTTTAACTGTAAATTAAGCAACAAAATAGTTAGCTATGTAAATAAATAGATATTGTATCTACCTGTCTTTCAAAAAAGACCAGCCTTTTTCACTTGCATTTCTGGCACAAGTATGTTTGAAAAAATGTAATTTCTTTTCTGTAAATTTCACTAATACCAGCAACAGAATTATTATTTTTTTAGGATATTCTGTCACTATATTTACTAAAGTCTTTGCTGAATGTGAACCAGAAAGGAAACTGAAACTGAACAAGACTTAAGTAAATGCACTTAAAATTGGAAATGGTACTTGTAGGAAACATTTTTCATTATCCATGCTGTTCTCAGTGTAAAATTTCCAGGATTTAGTGGTTTCAGTCAGGTTGGAAATATCATGATGCAAGTTGATTTGTATTTTAGTACTTACAGGCCAGATCAAAACCAGTAAGTGTGTGACCACAAAGGTTGTATTCCCATTAGTAGAAATATCTGTGTCAGTGGAAACTTAAGAAATGGCTAAAAGGTCAGAGGTAATCCAAATGTATATATACCCACTGGAAAATTTAAAACAATAAAGAGGGAAAAAGAAACAATAGAAGAAAAAAAAGAAAGGAAAGAGAAAACAGAACAATAAAGAGAGGTGTTTCAATGACAAGGAATAAAGGTGAATGTTGACAGAATAGTAATTTCCCCAAATAGTAGAATTCCAGAGATCAAGGGATGAAATAGTGAGTGTGCGCCTTAAGCAGGGAGGATGGAATAGCTGTTTTATTTGGGAAATGCATGTGTATAAAGAAGTTCTTACATCGAGGAAAAAAATAAGTGGAGATACTCATCCAGTAGTTTCAAGTCACAGTAATATAAGTGCACTACTATTACATTTTTAATCAGAAAGATCAAAAAGATTCAGAGAATACAAACTATACAAGATCAAGCAGATGATAGCATCCCACAAAATGATCGTTATGGAAAGTCCTGTCTGCACCTAAATAGAACAAATGTTCAGACCAAACTTTAACAAAATAGTTCCTCAGTGCTTACTCATTATATTCTTGGATGTGTTGAAATTAGTAAACATAGAAAAAAATTAGAAAGCATAGAAAGTTTTCCTTCAGTTGAAGGTAAATCAGATGAGTTTGTTAAGAAATATCACAGTCATCAAATAATAGTGACTGCAATATTAGTGGTCACTGTGCCTCAGGAAATATCAAGAAGCAAACATTTATTACTAATCCTTATCATGGTGGAAAATCTGGAATAAAATTTTGATCATAGTTTAGGATCCCCAGAGAGACTTCCAAATAAAAAGAAGACAAAGCGAAGAAGAATCAGAACACTCATATGGCTACTTAATAGAGATGGTTAACTAAAATATGTATCTCTGTGAGTGTTTGTGTTTGATAAAGTAAATTAAAGAAAATTACTGAATTTATAATACATAATAGGATTGTATAGAAGTAAAAAAAGAAAGGCTTTGAAGAGCAAAGTGCATGACCAAGAGTATAAGGACCAAAAAAAAGTACAGAATAAAAATTAAAAAAATAGGAGAGCACTAGTATTCCTCAAAATTAGTATTGCAGAACCATTTTTGGACACTCTGGTAAGACTCCAAATCATTCCATGAATTAAGACTATTACAGTGCTGAGGAATCCACCTCGACCCCGAATTAACCCCAAGTTTCATTCATGGTTTCATTTTCATTATGCCAGATAAATCGATGCTAAATGAAGCACTGGTATTTTATGTTATAGTAATTACTGCATAGGGGCACTTTTATGAAATGCTTTCCGTGCCGTGAATATCAACATGAATTCTCCTTAGCACTTTCAATGATAAGTATTCAATATCATAAACATTCTTTTCATTACAGAATTTGTACTAAATAGTTTAGTTGAGGGATGCTTGCTGTGCATCACATCTCACTTCCCTGAAAAGATCCTTTGTTGTGGTCACCTTTTCAGTAATCCGCTTTCAGATCTCATCAGTGTTTTCTGAAATATCTCAACGTTCAGAAATACCTGGAGCAAGAGCATGTTGTTACAACTTTTTCTCTTGAAAATTCTTTTTAATGACTACTGATAACAATTTGCATGTCATGAAGAGTAGAGTTTGGGATTCTTTTTATAGTCTGTCCTTTCCCT
>NW_010157160.1:5328-6420 GCF_000695765.1 Mesitornis unicolor
TGCTACCTCCATAAGAATGACCTTTGTAAACTTTGCTAACTGCTGTTTTATTGGAGAGTTTTGCTCTCTTCTGGCAGATGCTGTGCAAACTCAGTAGGGATGTAAGTAGAAGACTGCCCTTTGGAGTTTAAACAACATTTGCTGAAAGGGATTTCAATTCACAGGGAAGTATGCTGTTTAATAGAGTACTTTTTCTGCCATTGTGTTAAAAGATGAGATTTTAGTATCTTGTGGATTTCAATGTACTTTCATTTATATTTAAAAGGACATGCTCAGCAGTTTATTTTTGAAACTGAATCTAGCAGACTTTATGGTAGGGGTGGGAATGTGAAGGGAGTAGAAGTTAGTGAATAGCCACCTGGTCAGTGACATAACTGTAGGGGTTTCACTAATCCAAATTTAGAGTCTAACGTGTTACACACATACAGAACTTGAACAAAGAAAAGCTTAAATATTCCAATGGTCAAAAAAATCATTTTTTCTATATGCTTATTGGTTAGTTTATTGATGGAGTATTAAATATCAGTTTAAAGTAGGTAGTCGACTTTTTTACCTGATAATCAGTCCAGAAAGTTAGTCTAGACTTCGATTACACTGAGCTTTTGATTTGGAAATCTCCTTTTAGAAATTTTTTTTAAATTTGCAAGAGATCTCAGCAGATCTCATATTCTCCAGCCCTCAAGATTCAGCTCAGCCTTGGGCAAATATGTAGGAGAATCACTTCCAGTATAATATTATACAGATTGCAGCTGTCTTTACTATATGGAAGTAGATGAAGAAGGTAGCCTACAGTAAATTTCTCTGGCATTTTCTGCCTTTTTTGGCTCTTAACTTTAAAATTTTCTTACTATTTATAATAAAGACCACACAAAGTAATTATATTTTCATAGAAATTGTCTGAGGAAAGTTTGACTCCTTTCATCTACTCTCTTCACTGGAATATATTTAGGTGTGAGGCATTCAGGTACAAAAAGAATAATCTAAAGGAAATTATGTAAGGGAAATTTCTTCGGTCTGCAGAAAACATGACCTAACTTCTTTTTAAGAAAGTGTAAAATATTCTTTCAAGATTAAAGTGTACGCAGACAGTTA
>NW_010157161.1:0-5897 GCF_000695765.1 Mesitornis unicolor
CAGAGGGGTTCACAGAGAGCGTCTGGCCAGGCTTTAGGCCAGCCCTAAACCACAACACACCCAAGCATATTCACGACGATGGAAAATACACACACGGCACCCACACAGGCAATTTCAGTTTCATTTTGCATCCTTCAACGGCAACACAGGAGCCGGTTGATCTGCCTGCAGCTATTTACTGAATAGGAACGCTGAAAAATGTCTCCGTCTTCCTCCCAAGCATCCATTTCTTTGATACACTCGAAGAAAAATGTCATCGCACACGAGATTTTCTGTTTCCTCATACGCCAACGGTTGATCTCGTCCCATCTCGCTGTGTCCCGCGACGCCCCTGATGGATCTGGAAGTCTCCTGTCATGTTCCACAACAGCACGGCCGTGACATCTGTATGAGCAATCGGATGTCATTTCCTAAGAGGGATGTTGCAGCTTCTGCTACCAGACACGTTCAGCAACGAAGGATGCTCTGCACCTTAAATCCTGTATCCCTCACGCCTCCCCTGTTTCCTGCAAGGATATATTTCGCCTTGATGGCCCCAAGTGCCCCTGAGCCCACGTAATTCAGCACCAAGTGAAGAACCACAAAGAGATCGGTGAATCAGCAAGACACCACTGTCACCGGGAAGGGATTTCAGCGTTACTTACGACGTCCTGGTCCAACCGGCCTCATTCATATTTATGCAGGGAAAGCATTTTCATCAAGGAGCTGCGAGTGTACAAGTCAGGGATCCCAAGCTGGCTTGGAGAAAGCCCTTCCACTTGAGCAGGTGATTATTCATCACATTTTCCAAATGTAGGCCAAGCTCTGGAGGGAAGGAATAGAGAGGAGTCATTTTTTTCCCATTAAAACCTCTTACGAAGGCGCACTCGGCGGCTCCTGGCGGGGTCAGGGAAGGTTCTGGTTGGTGTCCATCATGCAGGAACACATAGGAAGGGATGATAAGGGCACTTTGTCAACCTGATGCATTAAGAAACAAGGAACATTCGTAAGGCAGTCGTTCTCGATGCCGCCCTGGAGCCACTCGCTTGCGAACCTTCAACAACATTGCAAGAGCCATTTCCAGCCGTGGCAAAGCTGCGTTTGAGCTCCTTCGCCTGCGTTTCTAGCAAAAGCTTTAGAAAGACCATCGGCAGCGGGATGCGAGCACGAATCTCTTCAGCTAGTCTAGTTGAATTTCTCACAGCGATTAACGAAAGCCATCCCGACCTTTCTGCTGGCAGCCCAGCGCTCTCCCCCCGTCAGAGCGACAATAAAAAGGAGAAGTTCACGGCAATGTTGGCTCAATGGATCTTCCCTAAGGCTGTGTTATCAAGGAAGGGACGGCCGGCACCGCGATGATTGCAGCCCAGACCTTCACAAAAAAGAGGAGAGAGCTCTTTGAATATTATTTAAGGTGACCTCCAGGCAACTTGGCTGAGGAGATCCGAGGGACGAGGCTTTTTCTGCTGAATAGGTTGAAAATACGAGCGCCGCCCCAGAATTAAAGTCCAGGGCAGCAAAGCAGACACCGCGCATCAGTAGGAAGCCCAATATCCCCACGTGCCAAAGAAAATCGGAGGCAGAAAGCTGGAGAAGGAATTTTGCCAAGTCCTCTCTTTTTAGAAATCAAAAATTAAAGCCGTGGTTCTGAAACCGCGAACGGTTTTGCTCTTTAATTATTTCTGTGATGAGCTGCGTGGGCTCTTGTTTTAGGGCAAGGCTTAGAAACGATGGCTTAAGCTGAGGTTTTAAAATGTTACAGGTACAAATGAGGATGAAAATGCTGGGCTTTTAGAGGATCTTGTCTTTCAGATTTAAAAGAAAAACTTCAGGAAATGTACCCTGAGGCGTCACAGTTTAAATTTGACGGCCAAATATTTTGTCCAACTGAAGCGTGGACCTCGATCTCTTTGAGGAACAGTACAACCTGACTTGCTAGTAATGAGAAATGCTCTTCTTGTTGAGGGTGCGAGGTCAGATCCCCATTACAAACACGCTCGTTGCCATCTGATACTTGTCGCTCTCGTTTGTACAGTTTCGCTCGTATATTTAATGAGGAGAAAGGATACTTTGTATGGTGGTGGCCTTGTCAACCTGCTCTGCAGAGAATGGGATGTCACCAATGAACAAGAGGCAGGTAGGAATATAGGATGAGGGCATGATATATCCCACACTTGAAGGACCTCTGGGGGTCATCTCCTATCGGATCTTCTGCTCCAAGCAGGGCCGACTTGGAACCTAAATCAGATTGCTTGGGAAAAACAGTTTTGAATATGTCCAAGAATGGAGATTTCAGAAGCTCTCTGGGCCCCTATTCCAGTGTTTGACAACCCTCAATGTGAAAGCTTTTGCCCTACTCTTTATCTCAATAATATATAATGACTTATGAACCACAGAAGAAAAAACAAAGCCAAAACTCCTTTTCCTCATTTCAAAAGTATAAAAGAGAGTACAGACAAATACTGCTGCACTATGTGAATAACAGAACAGACAAACAGCTCCTGCATCTCTAAATGAAAGTGCCAGTTGTTGTGGTTTAGGGCTGGGCTGGCCAATAAACCCTGGCCAGACGCTCTCTGTGAACCCCTCTGTCCTCTCCAGAAGGGAAGAGAGAAGAGAAGAAGGGAGAGAGGCTTAGAAAATGAACAGGTTTAATGAAACAATCGTACTGATACTACAGGATAATGATGGAAATAGGAAATAATGGAATACATACAGATATGTACAAATATAGATCCAAAACCAATAGAAAATCCTCCCCCAGTGACGATGACGGCACCAGAGGCTCTGGGAGCACTGGAAAAGTCCCAGTGTGGAGCCAGCAGCAGTGGGAGCTGATGCAGGAACACAGGGCTCAGGATGAGAGGCAGGCGAAGCAGCAGGGGCTGCTGGGCCTTGGGCCATTGCAGGGGTGGAGAGGGAAGGAAGGGGCCAAGCTGGAAGGGTCCAGACCCTGGGGATCCCTGGGCTTTCCACTGAGTATGGGGTGTGTGGGGTGCAATCCCTGGTTGGGCAGGTTTGGGTCTGCTCCTCCTGTAGGTGCAGACACAGCCCCCATGGTGAGACAGTGGCCTTGTGATGATCACTTGTAGCAGCACATCCTGGAAACCCATGGTGCTGGTTTCAGCAAGTTCAGGCACTGAGAAGAGACTGAGCTGGAAAGTGAAATCACTCAATAGGAAATGAGTTCTGTTGAGCTCAAACCAGGACACCAGTGAATCTGCTGCCAAGCGATGCAGATCACAAGCTTCATTTTCTGCCGCTAGGAAAGCTCTCACAAATTTGCCTTGATAAACATTATAACCTCCAGCTCCAAATATATTTTTCCCTGCTAATGTGTTTGAAGGCTTGTTCCAGATCTTTACACCTCGTGGTGTTAGAAACCATCTAATTTCCAGTCGCTCGTAACTAATTCACATCCATTTGATCTCACGCCAGAATTAGCCTCCAGTTTAAATCACTTCCTCCTCCTCCTCCTCTGACATTCACACCCTCAGTGACTGATGCATTTGGGCTGCGGGGCCTCGTGGGAAGTCAAGGGGATGAGTTTCGAAAACACGGTGCTTTTTATTTGAACCAAATGTCGTGTCACCAATTAAATCTTAACCTCTCAGCATTAAAAAAACCAACTTTACAACGTGGTTACTCTGCTTTTTAACTCAGCATTTACGCCGACTTCTCCTCCTTCGGTGTTTTCCTTAGCTTGGACACTAGAGATACATCACTTCTTCCCTTATCACTTAACAAAACGCTGCCATGTTTGACTCAATCTACTCACACGTTTGAGGAGAAAATCATTTGGTGAAGGTTTTTTTGGCCTGTGTCAGTCCAGGAGCTGATCCCCGTGGTCCTTTCAAGCCTGTAAAGAAATAGAAGAGATTTCTTTTAAAGTATCACACACACACAAACGTGTGTGTGTGCGCTCCAGGATCTACACCTAGACAGATCCATCTCCACTGCAATTAAAATACACAAGCAGGAACCTTTTTAGCCATCTCGGAATAAAAGCCGCTATTTCCTGAATACCCAGGCAGGGACAAAATTAACCTGACATTTGTATTTGACAAGGAAGTTAATGCTGTGCTAATCCCCGCCGGGATGCGGCAATTTTCACCTGTCAGAGATGTTGTAGTCCAAGGGGAACGTCACTCCTGTCCCTCCCTGCTCTGCTGGGAGGGGAAAAAGAAAGGAAAAATGCTAACTATCCTGCAAATGCACTGGAAAATTGTAAAGCTGCCTCTAAAGGATCCAGTAAAGGTGAGCGTGGGGGTTGACGGGGCAGCCAGAAGGATCCAAATGTGGGGGTTGAATATTCATCCGGTACCCAGGTGATGCTCTGGACGCGGTCAGGAAGCACACACTGCAATAAATTGATTAAATGCTCTCACTTTCTGCTCTCCCTGCTGTAGAATATGAATTATTGGGAAAAAGGGACTGTGAAAGGGTCCAGGCATCCCAGTGGATACCTGGAAAACAAAAAACACCTGATGGTGGGGAAGGTGGAAAATGCAGAAGCTGCGACCTGCTCTGCCTGTCCCAAACCGTGCAGGAGGGACCTGGGGTGTACGTGTGTATATATATCCTTAATTTTTTTAAAACATAGCTATAAATAAGTTTCACTTGAGACATTTAATTGTTAATTAGTCCACTTGCAAAGCAGACACGTTCACTTCATTCCAGCCCTAACCCAGCTGGAGAGGCATTAGCATTCACCCTCAACGCTTCACCACTCCCCCTGTTCATTGAAAATTCTTTCAGTAAATCGAGGCCGCAACATTTCAAGCCGATGCAAATGTCAGAAGCAAGACAGAAATGCCTAATTAGCCAAGCACCTCGCTTGTCGCTACTCCTCAGCAGATAAGAAGCCGACTTCGGCGACGCTCGTGGCGAGGGGGGAACCGTCTGCGACGGGAGCCTTCGAGGGAAGCAAAGCCGAGCTGGCGACAGCCGATTGCCCTCGTGTGCCCGCGGGCATTATTTCTAGCTACAGATCTAGATTTAGAGACTAAATGTACCTATCATTCTGCGTTCTCCAAGTCCTGCAGTGCGACCATCCATTCAAAAAGGGGTTTATTTGTTTTCATTCTGGCCCAAGGAACAGACGCAAACGGACCGCGGCGCCACAGAGCGATGATTACTTTCACATCTCGTCTGCTCTCCTCTTCGCCGCGGTTGGTTTTCAACTGGAAGCGTAAATTAGATTTGTCTTCAAGTGTCTGAGATCTCCGGGCAGGAAACATTGTCTATTTGTTTGGGGAGGCCCAGATTATTCATTAGTAATTAATTAATAGTAGCCACTGATGAATATTGGCTTGGTTTTTCTTTTCTTCTTCACGTTAGCCAAAAGTTTAAAGCTCCTTTCTTTTCCCTTAGTGCAAATTATGAACCGAATATTCTGGAGAAAGAAAATTCACGACTTGATTAAGCAAGAGCCATAGACCTGTCCTGTTTTGGGGTTTTTTTCTGCCTGAATTATGACGCCCACCGTTAAAACGTCACCGTTCACCACGAGTTACACCGCAACGCTGCAATTATTTCCCCCTCTTGATCCAAGAAGCGCCGAGAAGTTTTAGACGCTGGCGTAAATGATTTGTTAATGGCGACTACTGCACATCGGGGTAACATCAAATGTGATACAGCAGTGAAATAATGGCAGCAGGGGTCGGGATGAAAAATGTCGGTGGCCTGATTTTGAATTCCTACAAGCACAAAGGAGTTTGAAGAATCGAGGCTCCGTTGCAATCAGCTCCGTTTTGGGAAAAGCTGAACGTTGAGCAAAGGTATTGGGGTAGAAAATGATGAATTAAAAGAGAAGTGGAGAAAGGAGACATGAGGAAAAAAATGAAGGATAATGGGAAGCTAAACAGGAAATCACAGAATCACAGAGTATGAGGAGTTGAAGGGCCCTGGAAAGCTCC
>NW_010157162.1:0-4509 GCF_000695765.1 Mesitornis unicolor
CCAACTCCTGATACTCTGTGATTCTGTGATTGAGGATGTTTTTTCTGGGATGCCTATACACTGATATTACTGGTGTGTTTGTACTGTGAATGGTAATATGAGCACAGCCAATTCTACCAGAAATCTGGACCTCTTTTGGCCTACACTTAACTTTTTGATGTTAATTTTGTCTTAAGATCATTGTTTTGCTGGGAAATAACAGTAGATCATAACTTGTCAAAACATTGTATGTTCCTGATAACATCATTGACTGGAAGTATTTAAGTAGTTTCTACAAAACATTATCTCCTGTTAAAATAGCAGCTATTTCTTTGCTTTTAACTTGGAAAACAAACCCTTTAAATATATTAAGGAAATTTCCCTGTCCATCTTCAAAATCCACATGCACAATGAGCAATACTGACTGACTTAACTACGTTTTTCAGTGTTGGTAGTGTTTTGTTGCACTGATTGCATTAGAAATATTAACTGTTGAGGCTTTCTGAATAAAAGCAAACCAGGTATTTCTGGTTTGTTTTTTTTGTTTTTTTGTTTGTTTGGTTTTTTGGTTTTGGTCATTTTTTTTCTTAAGACTATATGCACAAATCAATTTGAAAGCTGTTTTACATTCTCAGTCTAAGGAAACTTCAGATAGTAACCTGTGTGTTGATACTTTTAGTGTAGTAGACAAGACTGGAGTCCCACAGTGTGGTGCTTACACTGTGCAAGACTACTGTTCTTGAACATCTTGCTTAATGTCTGCCTGTAGGTGGCATTAAAGTTTAAAGTTACCTCTTGTGTACACAGCTTATGCTGTGGAAATGTATGTCTGCATAACCTCGTTTCTCACCTCTGCTGTCTGTCTTGTTGCAGGTTTCTGAATGTGGCTGGCCAGCAAGACGAGCACCGAATCTTCAAAATCTTTATAGCATATGCAAGAACATGCATTTATGGCTGAAACAAGACCAGAAAAATGTTTGCATTGTGCACTGCCTTGTAAGAAATAGTTTTACGTCTGAAGTGCTTTGCTCAATCCAGCTTTACATTGTGAATAAGGATCCACTCAGCTTGTGAATATTGCTTTTCTTTACTGTGAGGCCTGGGGACAATTCCATGCTGCTATGTTTTCAGGAGAATTATTTGCATAAATTTTCTCCTTAGGCAAATTAATATGATAATATAGCCCTTGCTTACTTGCATGAAAGGAAGTATATAGGAGGGATTAAGTGTCTGTGAGAAAATTTACTCTACTGTTTCAGTATTTTTTCTATTTTTGTTTGTTTTCTGAGTGACAGCTGGGTGTACATTGCATTTCCCACTACCCATTTAGGATGCAGTTTGTATCTGCAGAATTGCAGAAGCTGACTATGACACTTTTAGAGGAACTTGCTTTTGCTGACAGCAGATTGCTGTGTGACTTCCACTGTTCTCTGATACATTCTTAACCTTGATATAATGAATAAAATTGCAATGAAACTCTTGATAAAGAGCCACCTCATGTCAAATGTGGGGGGAAAATGAAATAGAAAGAATAGTTACTATGTTCAGGATTTGAAAATGTGAGGTTACTGTTACATTTGTGTAAGAGTTGCATTTGAAATCTTGTCATTCTTTCTTGCACGGTAAAGATAAACATGATAGTTGTTACAATGCTTACGATGCTGCTGGATGGCATTCAAAACCAGTCCTTTGATATGGTGTGGTATTATATATGGAATATCACTCCAAGTCTAAAGGAAGTTTTGCTAATCTAGCAAGGTGTACTTCCAGAGTTTTGCAAAAAAAAGAAAAAAATCAGTTAATGCTAGGTCCTGAAAACTAATGGGATTTTCAGTGCTGCTGGGAGAATAGGAGCCCTCTGATTCTATATTAAAGTGATACTTATGGTATGCTGGATTAGCAGCATTTTTTGTAACATCTCTGCCTTGAAGTATTTCCTTTAAGGTTCATAACTCATTCCTTCTCCTCAGGTGTGAGGGAAGCTTGTGTCTACATGTGGCTACATGCCAGAAGTGATGTGAAGACCATACACCAGAACTACTAGAATTGAAAGATAGCTGCAATATGTCTTGGATTTATCTAGCTGGAAACTTCTGTAGATTTAAAAGCTAGGAAATCTAGGCTGAGAAGAATCCTTTATCTGCTAGAGGGAGAATGTTTTAGTCTAATACTTTCTTGGGTAACAAAACAGTAGAGTTGCTTCTTGTAAAGATGAAACTGCCTCTAGGTGGCTGAGATTCTGAAGCAGGCAAGACTTCCCAGTCTTCTGATCTTTATTGTAGAGATTTGCAATAATGCAGGGAATTATTAATTTTTTTTTTACATTTTATTTTGAGTGATCCAGTTGAGAATAAGCAGTAGAAAGAAAACAAGGTTGAATGGCATGTCCCCACTTCAGCTACATTTAAATCTTTCTGGACTGACAATGACTGGGATCTGTTTTTAAGTGGAATCCTCTTCTGTTGGTATTACAACGCTGTACCACATATGACAGAGGCTGGAGTAATTCCTGGCCATCTGCAGTAACATGTTGATCTATATAATTATTTGGGGCCATGCAGTGGTGGTCATCCTTGAAAACTTGTGTGGCTTTAGGAAGGTATGAGTAAAAGATCATCTTGGTGGAACTTAATGGCAAAGAGACTTGCAACTGGATATGCTGCAGCCCTTTAAGTGTGCTTAAATGTTCCTTCAGGTAGCTGTAGTTGACTTGTGTTTAAATGAACCAAGTTAAGATAATTATATGCACACTAGGAAAAGTTATGTTTAATTTGTTTGAGGGTTATTTCTTTTAAAAATAGTTTAGACACAGAACTCCTCTATCTAACCAGCTTTTTGAAGCTTGGAACAAAACTTACACTTAAAATCTAGCTTTTTCCGGTCATTCTTTTTATTGCTGACTTAATGATTGTTTATGCCGGAGGATTGTTTATTTTCGTAGCTGAGATCTGTCATCCTTGTAAAAACATACAAGGAAAAATTTAAATTCTTGCTGTCTCATTTCTGTATGGGGATGTTTCTTTTGCTCCTATTCTACAGTTTCTCAGGCTTCTTTCTAATGTGCGAGGTTCTGTCATCAGATTTGTTTACTAATAACTAAGATATTCTTTATTTGGAATACTATGTTTCTGGTTATATAGTGGTCTTTAAAGCCTTGTAAAGTTGTCTCCTGACTTCATGCCACAGTTGCAAAGGGTTTGCTGTGATTTTCTTGCTCACCTCTTTGTAGAATTATTTTTATCTTCTGTTGTATTCATTAATGTTTTGTCATAACTGTAGGTGTCTGGGAGTAGGGACCATGTTTTTGTAACATCTGTGAAATTTAACTGAAAGGCAGGGTCCAGCCCATAGAATCCTAGACTAGTTTAGTTTAGTGACTTCTGGAAGTCATTCGGCTAGTTACACCAGTAGTAATACTGATTTGCTGAACTGCTCTTTAAAGATCTGGCTCTTATGGTGCTGGCAGACCTTCTTTTCATTGATCTAGGTAATGATTAGAATACAAGCCTGGCTAAGAATGCCTGTTAAAACAAGTTGAGGGAAAACATTTCCTTCTTTCCCACTTCCACACTCCTATACCAAATGACTACCAAAAAAAAAAAAAAAATCTGTTCTGCGTTGCTAGTAAAATAACTTGAGGCCCTGTTTTGTCAGCCATTATGTCTTCTGAATCTTCAGTCCTTTATAATGCAGGGATGTGTAGCTGTGGCCTCTGTAGAAAGAAGTTGTGTTTTAATTTCCTTCTCTTAGTTCGGTGGCAAACTATTAATCTCAGACAGTTTTAGTCAGGAGACTGAGTTACTTAGTTCTTCTGAATCTTAGGGACTTCTCTTGTAGCAAAAGTCCATGGTTATCAGCCAAAAATAGCACTGAACTGCTGTTTTAGGTAACAGCAAGGAAACAAACTCAAAAATGGATATTAGTGATAGAAAAGTAATTAACACTGAAATCTTCAGTTGATGTTTAGCTAAAGCAGTTTTTCACATCTGAGCAAGCAGATAGTATCTTCTGTATTGTGTGAAAAGAAAATGAAAACATTTCATATTTAGATGCAACCTTCAAATCTAATGATCGCACTAAACCTGCGACTTCATTACATTCAATAAGGAGATAGCATGTTCTTCAGTAACTTCTGTAGTGCTTTTTCCACTAGGTTTAATAACAAAGTTACTTTTTTTTGTAGGATGGAAGAGCAGCATCTGCTGTTGTAGTATGCTCTTTTCTGTGTTTCTGTCGTCTCTTCACTACTGCTGAAGCTGCAGTTTATATGTTCAGTATGAAACGCTGTCCTCCTGGTATTTGGCCATCTCATAAAAGGTACAGTATTAGTCTGTTCATGGGGTACTGTTGAAGCAAGTAGTTATGCAGTTGTGAATATGCTACTATTCTTACAGGATACTTTTTAGGAAGGTAAATTACTTCAGTGGTCTGTGTTCAAACAGCAAAATACTTGGAGAAATGGATGTATCATAAGTAGAGAAAGTAGTTCTGAATTTTCCCAGAATCACAGAATGTTATGAGTTGGAAGGG
>NW_010157163.1:0-19821 GCF_000695765.1 Mesitornis unicolor
ATTCTGTGATTCTGTGATTCTGTGATACCTTTACAGTTGAAAGAAATAGGTGCTTTTTAAGGTGCAATTCATCTCATCCCAAGGTAGCGCTTAAAATAAGCTCTAGAAATAATTATACCCAAAAAGCATCTCCTTCTCTCCACTAATTAAGAAGTGAGTAAAGCGTGACTGATTTGGAGACACTTCCGTACAGCCATGTAAAGCTAGAGTGAAATGCTGTCCAACCTTCATGACACCTCTCCCCTAGAGTCATTGATCTATGCCATAAGGCCCTATAATTTCTGGTTTTGAGCCCTGTAGGGATTTCAGTGTTTGGGAAATTGGAAGGCTGAGGGCACAAGTGGGTCATTCAGGTAACGGCATGTCCAGCCTGGAGAGCTGCAGGGACTCAACCTGTTCCCAGCCTGCCTTTCCTGCGAGAAAAGCCCATGCCAGAGCTGCCGTGGACCAGAACCGTCCCCTTCTTCTGGGACCCGAAGCTAAACTTTGCATCTTTGTTGACAGTGTTCAGTTGATCTCTGTTCTCTGGTGGATTTGTGTGTGTGTGTGTGTGCGCGCGTATATTTCTAACAACATCTAAAAAAAGAGTCTGTTTTGCTTCCAGGTTCTGCCTAGCACCAGCAATGCCAGCATCCCACAAGAAAAGCTGTTTTTTGCTGTACTTTTGGAAGCTGGGACTTCCAAAATGAGATGCTGAGTATTTAGGTTTTCGGACCCATTTAAAAAAAATGTTTCTTTTGTGGCTGGGGTGGTTCACCCACGTACCGAAGCTAAAGGAAGCCTGTGTGCCTCTCACCGCACTGACAGCTGGCTATTCTCTCCACTGAATCAGTTGGTCAGTGGCAACTAACAACCCCATTCATGTAGGTAAGCATCTCTTCCTCCCTGCTGCTTTCCAGGAGGAACAAAAAAAACATTGCTTGGCTTGATTCAAAGAATGTTGCTGCTTGCCTCCCTCCTGCAGGCTTTTTAAAATTCAGCTATGCTCTTCTACATCTTTTCTGCAGTATTTAGCAGAGGGGGAGTGTGCTGGATATAGCTGCTGAATCCCATTAATTAGCCTTTGCTTTATTTTAAAGATGCTTCAGTGTCTGCTTGATGCTCTCTGAGAGGTTATTTGACCCCTCAGTATCAGAATTTTCCCCAAAATGGCCCATGTAAAGTGACATTGCTGTGAGTAGAACAGTAGCTGTCCCAGGGTGATTTGCACAAACCCTGAGGTTCTCTGTAGGTATCTCCCTGGACTTTTCTGCACCTCAGATGAATTTTATCCATTCAGTTGTCCCAACCAGCAATGCTTTGGAGCAGCACAAGTTCCTCCAGCCAAGAAAAGCCTTTTTCCAAAGTGGTTTAAAATGGGAAATGTTCTTGCCAGTGTTAGCTCTGTTCAAAGTGCAAAATCCACTGTGAAACTTGAGGCTCTGTATTGATCCCAGTTGCTGGTCACTTGGTGATCTTGGGGCACTGCTGAGAGGACACAGCTGTGTTAAGCAACCGCTGCCATTGCAAATGCTTTCTATTCTCCAGCTTCTGAGGATCACTTGGATCTTGATCTTGCAGGGACTCTCATGGATGAGCTCTCTTCGTATGAGCTGACCTGGGCTCTAGCCACGTAGAGCATTGCAGCTCTGCACCAGCAGTCCCTACAGCGCCAGACAAGAAGTGCAAGGCAGTGGGGTGCAGATGCTCCAGCCCTGCTTGGTGCTGGTGTTACCATGCAGAGAGAGGACTCTCCCCAGCTGCTCCCTGCGAGCCCAGGGCAGATCTTTTCTGGTTACGGAAGGACAACACAGCTTGATAGGGCAGGACCCAGTGCCAACAGTGTCTTTCCATGACGATCTGAGAGAGCTACGCATATTCTGTAGGTAAGTTCAGTCTTAGACGCTCACTTCAGCATGGTCTGCACATCCCTCTGCCTGAATCCCACCAGAGATAGGAGGGCCGTAAGGCAAAGCACCCACTGGTTATCTTCCTGTCTGAAACAGGATCAGCTTTACTTAGACCACATAGGAAAAGGCTAACAGCAGCTCCTGAGCTCTCTGTGTCATTGCTACTCACTCTAAAATAACCCCATATTAACTCCATGCATCCTTGCGCACCGCACATAATGAATCAGAGTGAGTTTTACAGACAAAGCAGAAAGAGAATAATTGTGCAGTAACACAGAAACTTTCTCTCTCACCTTCAAACTCTGTTTGGCAGTTGCCAGAGTTTTCATTTAAACTCTCCTCTTCATTGATAATGATGTTCTCGATGTCCTTCATCGTTAAGTGATCCCGGAAGGCATGGTAGAGGATGTGCTTCAGCTCTTCCAGCGTTATCCTCTGCATGTCAAACTGTGGGAAGAGGACCAAGTTAGACAGCCACCGGCAGTAGGCATGGCACTTGGAGGAACAGAGGCATGTGGGCATGTTGCAGCTCCCTGCTCGTGGTTTTTTTATTTCAACCTCATTTCAACATCTCAATATAACTTTGCAAATTTCGCTCTTTTGGGTGCATTTAACACTAACAGTGTGAATGTTGTAAATGGATGTTGCTGGAGCTCTCGTCAGCTTACTTAATGCTGGTAGAGCAGTAGAGAAACATAGATCTAGGCCAGGCATGGTCTTTCAGGCTGGAGGTACAGCAACCTGGTATCAGTCCTGCCCATCCCAACACAGATAAAACCCTGAGAGATTCCCCTGGTAGCTCTTACACTTTGCCAGGAGCCACAACCTTGTCTCTGCCCCTTTTTTTTTCCTTTTAACTCTCTGGTCATGTCTGCATGGTGAACACAAGCAGAGAACATTTCCCTCTTAGCTGGCTTCTGCTGCAGATCTGAGGTCAATGTTGTTCTTACACACACCAGATATTAAAATCAGATGATTCCTGCAGACTATGTAGATATGAACTTTTTGCAGCAGAGGTTTGTGGTACTAATATCTGCTAATGGTACAGAAGAGAGGGCATTCATGCTGGCTGACTTGAAGTGCCAGGTGAGGAGAGCAGTCCCTGAGCCATCGGTGCAGTCAATAATGGATGGAAATACCCCGAGTGACCCCTGTGCAGATAATCATCCTGTGAACACCACCTTGAAACCTCAGGCCTTAGAGCCCAAAACACTGACTTGCCTACAGGAAATAGTGAGCACCAGGACTTGTGAACCACCCATCTTCAAGAAACCTCAGAAAGACCCAACCCCTCTGGCTCAACAGTGCAGTGGAGGGAAGGTGATGCAAACCTGTGCCCGCTTCTGCAATTGAGAGCATGGTGAAAGTGTGTGATCATCTTGCAAAAGTGTAATTTTGGGAACTGTACGGCAAAAATTCCCTTGCCTTTCCCCCCAGCCTGATAAGGACAAGACAAACCTTATCAGTTCTGAGCTGCTTGGTGTGTTATCTAAGGTCATCTTCCCTGACCACGGCTGCACACCTCATCACACAGATGGAAAATCATTAATCCTCAAAGTAGTTAACCAGGAAAAATAATGGTACTTTGATTAAACCTAGACCCTGAAATATTTACGCGTATCTGTGTGTGTATAGGCAGATATGCACACATACATAAACCTTTTTCCATCTATCCTTAGAAGCACTGTTTTCTACAATTCTATTTCTTTATTTCCTGCAACAATCAAAAACCTGGAGCAGGAAATCTGCAGAGAAGTGGACAGCAGGAGCAAGAGCCAAAGTTCTTGGTTTTGCCCCAGAGGAGTTCTCTGAAAAGCAAGCTGGTGGGTTTGGTGGTTTTGCTTCTGTCCTTGTTCCTCAGACATTGCTGCCCAGCTAAAAAAACCCAGCACACAATTGTTGCCAGTGGCTGCTTGTTGCACAGTTCAAAGCTGGATTGCAAATCCCCCCGGTATTTAGTCACAAATTTCCAGCCTGCTATGTTGTGCATGAAGAAATCTCACTGCCTGTATTCCGCTTTCTTTAATGTTAAAAGATCAAGTAAAATCGAGCAGCTGTGCACTTCACAACAGGTGTGATTATGAAAAGCGTTTCTCTTGGCAACTAGAGGTGTGGAAATGGGTGTTAATTCACACGAGTGCCTTACAGCGGTGTCGAGGTGTGGTTAGTGGAGGTTTGCAGAGCACCTTGAGGCTGCCCAGGGTGTGCAACTGTCCCGGTCAGCTTCATGCAGTGCTGATCCTACATCAGCACTGTGGAGGTAAAAGCCATGATTTCTCACCTATCACCCAATCCTGCATTACTCTGAGTCTTTGTCTCAAGGCAACTCAAACCTGAACTGGAGCCCCAGCATCTTCCTGAGCCTACCCATGTGTCAAAGCCATGACTTCATCGAAGTGGTCACTTCACACCAACAGCATCAACCTCTCCGGGCTACCCCCATCCCTCCTCACCAAGGTGTGATGTTCAGCCTCTGATGGTGTTTTCTTCCTGTTCTGGGCTCAGGCACAGTTTTCTGAGGCCAACGCAAACTTTTTTCCTGATGTTTATGGGTTTATTTCCCCCTGATTCAGGGAACAATCTTTCTAGAAGCTGTCCGAAACCTGTGTTCACCCATCTCCAGAAGGATGCTCACCCCTGCCAGTGCTTCACAGCCCAGAGCAGTGTCTCTGTGATCCGCTCTTTACGTGTCTCCTTTTTTGAGGATATCTGCAGGAATGTGTGAGCCTCCTTAAGGCCTGCTTACTGGCAGTGCTCACAGACTTTACATGGGCTGAGTAGTTGAGGGCAAGGGACCTCTGGTATGCTGCATGCATCCTGTCCTTGTGGAGAGTAAAAGAAGATTGAATGCTTCAGGCTCTGCCTCATTATGTCCCAAGATGACTGTGTCAGAAGAACAACACCTCTGTATCATCCTCTTCCCCTTCAGAACCACAGGTGTGAAAACTTGCCTTGGGACACACCATGGCCTGTGCTGACGTACATCTGCTGCTCCTTTCCACTCACTCTTTTCTGGTCTGCCTTTATACCAGGATTGCCATTAACAAGCCTTTGCAGAGTCTACTGTGATGCTACCTGCTGCTTTGCTTCAAGTTACCTGGATTACAAACACAACCATGGCTATCTTCTAATCCTGACAACAGAGAAACAGTAACAACTTGTGGGTTTTCAGGTCTTCCTGTACCAGTTAATCTGTGTAGTGGGAAGTAATTGTTGTCTTAACAAATAAGCATCTGTTTCTGCATCTCCAGCTCTTGCCTTTAAGCTTTATGCTAATATAGGAAGTAATTTTGCCTTTTAGGAAGAGCAGCCGTCTCAGATAGGGTTCAAAAATCACCCTTGTTAGCTCAGGTACTGAGCATCTGGCCTGTAGGCAATCACGTGGTCATTGCCCCTGCTTTGCTCCACACTCTGGTACTTGTGTGCAGGAGACACCTCCTCTGGTAGATACGTATCAGCACAGGAGTCTGTTCAGACTGGGCTCAAGCTCGATGCAGCCAGAGACAAGACTTTGCATTGGGCTCTGGCTGCCGGGTAATTTCTTCTATTATCATCGCTCTCCGATCTGGCAGTTTCCTTTTCAATTACTCCAGCTTTTTATTGTTGTAATGACAGTAACCAGGGAGCAACTCTTTAATTTTATTGGCTCCACTGAGAGCAAAACTGTGACTGTTGCAAGCTGAAAACTTTCTACAGGATTTATAATTAGAGGAAATCAATGATGCTGCTTCTGAACCAGTGCTTTTGGAATACACTGTAAGTGGTGATAGAGAAACAAACTGTGCCTAATGCAGAGGCTCAAATGCACCAAGTGATGCAGTGAATGCCTTGAATGAAAATCTGCACTCGTACATGGTTGACTTCTATGGCGAGCACCAGAGCTGTCCAACTGCAGGTTTGCAGGTTCTGACAGGCCTCAGTAACTGTCCCCAGCAGGGACATCTCCTGGAGCTGGAGGATGTTCCCAGAGACATCTGGAAGGAAAATCGAACCTGATCTAATCCAGCCTGTAGCTTCCTGACTCCTTGATTTAAATTTCCTGATGGAAATGAAGGCAGAGACCCTACCAGCTCCTCAGTCTCCCTACCCTCAGTTTCTGAAGTCTGCAGCTGACTGGCAGCTGCCATGGTTTGGCTGCTGCCACCTTCAGTAGATACTGCTGTGTCCTACCTGATGTGCTTTCCTGCTCTGTGCAGGTCAACCACCCTATGAGAAGAGCTTGCTTCACAGACTCACAGAATCATTTGGGTTGGAAAAAACCCTTAAGATCATTGAGTCCAACATTGACCTAACACTGCCAATTCCCCCACTAAACCATGTTTTTAAGCGGCATGTCTATGTTTCATAGATTGCTGTGTGGGGCAGCCCATGATAATCTCTTAATAATGAGGTAACTTCTTTTTTTTTTGCTCCCAGACCTATTGCACATCAGGCCACTGGTGTCTTGAATACCTGCAAGGCTCTGCCCACCCTTGCAGCTGACTGCCACAACAGGGGATATTGCTCCCCAGAATACCCAGGCTCTTTGCAGAGCAGCTGGGCTTTGTGCTGTGCTGACCACAGCCACAGTGGTTCTGGCAGCTCTGTGAGTGCTCGCAGCCATTCCTTGAGCCAGGCGGACTTTAAGCTCATAAACTACAGATCTGGGACTTTTCCATAGGACCAATGTTTCCTGTTGGCCATATATTAAAGTGCACAGCCTCAGTGTGCTCTACGCAGAATTTAATATATTCCCATTTCTGGCTGGAGGACTGGATGAATGGCCATTTTGTACTGACTGTACTGCCCACATAAGCCCAGCCACGGATATTTTGCAAACAGTGTGTGCTGGAGAGACGAAGAGTCTGGAGGGGCAGGGAAAGCACGCAGAAAGGGAGCAAGCTCCCACAATCAAAGCTGCCTTTGCAGATGGGATCTGCTGGGCTGCGAAGGCTGAAGGACTCACTACGCACACCCAGGAGGAGCGAGGGGTGGTTCAGTCCACAGCACTGTGGCAGGCCTCCACTGTAAAATCTCCTGGATGAGATTTTATATATATAAAGTATTTTCTTATTATAAATATACAATAAACTGTAAAGTATAGCGTGGATGTGTGTGTGTGTATATATGTATATACATATATGTGTTAAAAAAAAGGGGGAAACATATGAAATATTTTCTAAATGTCCAGACACACCCCCTCCTCCAAATCTGAATGTTTCTCATTACATATTTTTCTATCAAAGGAGACATGCCACTAAAGGAAGAACATTGGCCAGTCTGAAGCCTGGAGTGACTCTCATGCCCCCTCCCTGGGACAGAAGGACAAAGTCATTTGCAGCCTGTACCATGCTACCAGTTTTAAAGCAGCAATGATTTCTTTTTTCTGTGTTTCCCCAAATCATGACAACCATTACAGCAAAATAATTTCCTCTACTCATCCCCGCCCTTGCTGGCCCACACACCCACTGAAGGATGGGTTGGAGCCCTGTGGCACTGGCACTGAAAACTGATGTTGCTTTGCTTGGTACACGTGTCCCTGTCCGGGCTGGCTGATGACGTGCCATAACCTGAAGATGGAGGGGTTATGTTTTCTTTTCCCCAACACTACTTCTGAAGAATGATAATTATCAGCAAAGACCAGGCAGTTCCCCTGTAGAGAACATCATCTGGGGTAAGAGTAGCAAACAAACGTCCTCACCCTAAACTGGGGTGGTTGCAGGAGTGGAACAAACAGCATCTTTCCCTTATGCCACGCAGTGGCACGTAGACAGCCTGGCAGGGTAGTCACAGCACCCTGTCACCCTGTCAAGATGAGCACGAGGGAGGCCTTGGGTGTCCTCTCCGCTGGATGGCCACCATGCAGGGCTGTGCCACCAACCCAGCACACAGGTGGAGAAGGGGCTTTTTGCAGGCCAGCAGATATAAATTCAGCCTTGGCAGCTCCCATCTGCCTTCAACAATCCCCACTAGCTGGTAAGAGGGAGCAGAGCTGGGAGATGACATTGCACAGCTCTGCTGCTGCAGGAAGATGTGGTCCCATCCTGCCAGGGGCTGGAGCCTGAGCTTGGTCCCAGGGCACCACCGGGTGTTTCTCCAACCCCACAGAGTGTTCCTCCATCCCGCTCTCCCATCGCTCATGGGGAGCATGCGGCACACAGTCCTAGTGCCAGGACTGGAACCCAGAAGGATCCAGTGCCCGTATAGAAATAAACTTAGTGCTTATCCACGTGACACCTGGGGCTGTGCGACACCATGATTGTCTGCTTGCTCCAGCTGTCCTCGTATCCTCGGGCTGTGCCCCAAGGCCCCTTGCCCTGCAGCCATCCCAGCAACCAGCTGCTTGCCACAGCAACTCCACCCTATCCTGGGTGAGGGTGGCTCTGGTTCAGGTGCCCCTCGCTTACACAGCCCTCGGGAAGAGCCAGCATCCCTGATGCTGTGCCGGAGTCCCTCGGGTGCCAGGGAACGGGAAGGGGTAACAAGCTCATTTCCATAGTAACGGGCTCGTTACTGTGCTGGCTAATGGGAGATTGTGCCATTCTTCCCGGCGGCTTTGTCAGCAGAGAATCATACACACAATGATAAATTACATTCAGATTTCACAGTACCCTTCACGCCGAGCACCTGCCCTAAGTTTGCACTATGAAATGACATGGCATTCAAAACTACCCCAGCCCATGGTTACTTTCTGTGTAAGGCAATAAATAACACTGAAATTTATTTGCAAGGCAAAATCCCTGCAGAGCTGCACATCACAGTGCTGGTAGCTCATAGCCAGTCTGGTTGCATCCTGCGCTGTCTGGAAGCATCTCTCTCCTTTGTCCCCATAGCCGGAATGCTTCAAATACATTTTCTAAATGGTGCTGCTGCTACTTCTTATTTCCTTATTACTTCCTCCCCCTTATTGCTACATGTTCATTCAGAGGGAGTTAAGCAAAGCTCTTTTATGCTTGTTTTCCTAGCAAGGATGACTCTGCTGCTTTTCCCATGTGCTGTCCTGCTCCCCACACACCCCATTATCAGACTGCAGCTGCTGCCAGTGGCTCGGGCATCCACGCTGCCACACACCACTTTGGGTCTCAGAGCTACCCAGTGAACTAACATTTAACATTACTAACATCTGATGAGATAATTTGACTCACTGCACCCAAATTATAGGGTTGTCCCAGCTCATGCCAAAGTGCTTGTTAGGGCATTTCTACAGAGCAAGGGCTGGAGGAGGGTTGGGTACCCCAATGAGTCCTATGTGCTCAGTGCTCACTGTGTTTCCTCCCTTGATCCCTCACCAAATCAGAGAATTATAGACTGGTTTTGACTGGAAAAGACCTTTAAGATCATCAAGCCCAACCACTGAACCAGCCCTAAGTCTGCCGCTAGTCCATGTCCCTAAGCACAGCATCTACTCATCTTTTGAACAGCTCCAGGGATGGTGACTCAACCACTCAAATCTCCAGAGATGGTATTGGCTTTGCTTGCTATGGCCCTAACTGCGCCCAGGATGGGTTTAGAGCACACCTTAAGCCTTCTGGGTATGTGACACAGGGTTCCTGGGACACTAGTTGGTGCACCCAGCATGCTTATAAATTCATATGCTGTCATTTGGGTCTGGTGACAGAAATTGCTGCCAACAGCTGGTCTGCAAAGAAATCCTCCTGCATCCTCCTGGCTGTGTGAGAACATCACTCTCTCTGCTGGAACTGACCAGGTTGAGGTCTGTGCCATCCCCCATTAGGCACAAACTAAACTCTCTGGGCTGACGTTTCAAGCAGGGGAGTGGGTCAGCGGCTTTGTGTCTGCACCAATCTCCTCAGTTTGCAGCTGGGATATAATGGTTATTAAACTGGGCTAAGAGAAATAGGTCCCCTGATAGGTAAACTGCAGTAACACCTCTGCAGAAAACACAGTAGGAATATTAATCCTGGGCCCATTCAATTAACTTTAAATAGGTTAACTAAAACATGGAGAAGTGTTGTGGGTTTTTTTTTTTTAACTAGAGAGTGCTCTCAGGCTGAAGTACAAATTAACAGGCTCTAATCATTTCTGTTGTCTGGTTTTAAAGCTCCCAAGCCTTGATAACAGGCTCCAGGTCTGATCCCAATCAAAGTGCTTACATAAATAGGCCTGCACCATCCTGACCTCCAATGTGAGGCCTGCGGGAGCCTCTCGGAGGAGCAACCTCACAAGACTTAATTAGGGCTAAGGCTGGGAATTCCTGTTTGGGAGTGAGTGACTTCAGCCTGCTCTGCAGATTGGCAGTTTCTGAGGGATTCATCTCCCTAGCGTAAATCCATCATCAGTGGGATGAGGTGAAATGTGCTCTGGGATGGTGACACCTATGTGTTCAGCAGATTTTAGGCTGCCCTGTCCTCTCCCATTCAATTGACAAAAAGGGGTTTTGTGGCAGGTTGCTGTGTGGGGTGTGCCAAAACCCCACGTTTTGCAAGAAAAAAACCAAAAACCTTCATTCTTTGCCCTGCAAGATCCTTCTCCATCAGGGAAAGGGCAGAGGTGCCTGCACCCTGGAGAGACGTATTTACATCTTGATCTCAGCACAGACACGAGGAGACTTTGATTTGCATTGGTGCTCCGGAGCTGAAGCTCATGCCACACCAGGCGCCAGCAAAGCGGTGTCACCAAGCTGCAGCATGGGCTCTTGCTTTTTGACAAAAATGATAAACCTGACACCCAGCAAGCACAGCAGGGTTATGGAGTGAGGGCAAGCCAACGTCTAGCAAAAACAACCTGCCCTGTCTGCTTCGCAAAACAAATTGAATTCAACCCACCATTCGCTAACAGCCGCGGGCAGCATCACTGCCTGGAGAAGCAATCTTTAAGCTGCTTCTCAATTAGATCAGGCAGCAGAAACCCAAGTGCAGTAAATGAGCCAGCCGTGCAGCCCTGCTGCCAAACGGCTCCTGAAAGCCTTTAAGCCAAAGGAAACCAATTTTTTTTCTTAACAGTTACAAACGTTTTGAGAACACCAGGAGAAGTGGATTAGAAGGTGAGACGTGTTCCTGAAATGCGTTAAGGACACTAATAATTAATAAAAGCTTTACCAGGGAGACCAAGAGTTACTACAAGAAACTTGAGTCATCCTTGACACTGCAGATGATGGTTAACAAAAAATAATAATAACGAGGCAGCAAGCAGACTTTCTAACACTGCTGTCTACTACCAGACACAGCTAAGGTAGATGGAGAGCAGCTTCACAGGCTACTCTGTTCAGGCAAACTACATTTGTTTTTTTTGGTGAGTCTCTTTGTTTCACGGCTCACAACAGTCAGCTGGCCCCAAATGGACGTGTAGGCCGCCATGCTCTGTGCTGCAGGGGGCACAGAATAAATGGTCAGGCTTGCTCCAAGGTGACAGGCGCCAAATATAACAAGGAGAGAACTGGAAAGAATGGCTGTGAAATGCACCAGCAGCTCTGATGGGGTACTCAGTCTGCACACCCCCAGGCCCCAGTATAGCTTATTTTACTGGTGAGCAGGCAAGGTGGAGAGAGCAGAGGGGGTAATTTATTCAGTTTAGGGGGGTTACACAGTCCTGAAGTGAACCTAACTTGTGAGAAATTTGATATATGAGCTCTGCTGGCACAAACCTCACCATTTTTGCTCTTCCCGATGTGCTCACATCATCAGGGATGCAGGTAAGGGCTCCCTGTCAGAATGGGAAATATATTTGGTAATTCAAGGTTCAAATGCCTGACTTCAGTGACAAACATCAGAAGATATAGACTGACAGAACTGGTACAGTTCTCTTCTGGGGTTGAAATGGGATTATTTATGCCAAGTTGTCTGTAACCACTACCCTCTTAAATCTATACCATATCCCCCAAAGTGTTCCCCTACAGATAAATGAACAGCTTGCACGGTGCATGGATGAGAGGAAGGGAAAATATCAGTCCAACACTGAACCACTGTAACTTCTAGGATGAAAACTGGCAGCACACAACAGAACAGCTTGGAAAAGGGCAAATTTATCCCAGCAGGATACATGCACAAGACCGTGATCAGGAGGGTGGCCAGGGCAGGCTCAGGGCTCTCAAGGGCTCTGCCCGGCTGTGCTGAGTGTCCCTCAGCACCCACTGCAGGCTTTTTGGAGGCACCGACATCTACATCACTGCCCAAACCTGACATGATGCTCAGGGGCATGCATTGCTTCATCATGACTAACGGCTTGGTTGGTTTTAATCGCTTCAGTATAATTCTGTCAGTTCCTCCTTTGTGCTTACGTTACCTTCATCCTGGAGTTATACAGTGCATTTAGATCAGACAGAGTTATTGTACAGTGTATGTAGTGGCATATAGGACCCTGTTTGGGAACACAGTGGTACTTTGTGGGACCTTTTTTTTCCCTTGGTGCATAATGAAACCAGAGCAGGGAGGATCTTTCCATCCTGCAGTGTGCTTCCCTGCATGATTTGGGCCAAAATGAAAGTGTCTGCAAAGGCCATGGGATTTGAGAAGATGAAGGAGGAAAGAAAAAAAAAAAGCCCAATGTAGACAGCAAAAACATTTCAATTTGGTAATTACGATATGATCCTTAGGGTTTCATTTTGACTTCTATTAAGCCATACAGGGTTAGTTGTTATCTTTTAGCCTGTATTTAGAAACTGAAAATGCTGTGACCTCAGGACTGAGACCTTCTCATTTGGAAGACATACAATATTAAAAAAGCTATTTCTTTCACAGTTAGAAATTCATGCATTCATAAGGCATGAGAAATTCGGGTAAAAGTTATGATTTGTCAAACTGGCACTAAGGAGAGGTAAAAAATAAAAAAATTAAAATGCCTGAAGACACTGACATTTTGAATAGGGTCCAGGAGCTGACAGGAAGACTGGCCGCATCCGAAGATGGAACCACCTGCACCAGTCTGTCCCAGTGGGGACTGCACAACGCCCCAGGGACTCCCAGTAGCTGCCCAGTCAAGGCACATGAAGAACCTGGTTTTTTGCTATTTTTACAAGCTCCTCTACAACTTGTAGAAACGAGAGTTTTTCTGGAGTCCATCACATCTGCTTTCCAAAGCCCACAGCTTGCATTATCACACATTAGGTGAGAGCATTGGTGACGGCGCCGCTCCCCCCTTGGCTCATGGCTGTCATGGATCTCCCCTGACAAGCCCAAAGCCCTGAAGAAAGTTGGCAAATATCTAATTCAGCTAGAGGCAAAAACACAGAGCAAAACCCCCTCCACTTCTGCACTTCAGGTTAGCAACTCAACAGCAGAGCATATGAAAAATCAGTGTTTGTGCACCGGGGCTCAGAAGATTTGAAGAAAAGACCTAAGTGATTTTAATTCTTTCTGATTTGTTTCTCTCTGTCACATTGTGCTAAGATGCAGATCTGTCTTTTATTTTATTTGCATTTTGTACTTATTTTTATGTAACGCTTTGTTCTCCACATAATGTCCATTGTTTGAAAACAAGATTAATTCGACTGAAAACTGCGAGGTAGAAAGTTCAGTTAAAGCCTGGAGTAACTGCTAAGTTACTTTGTTGCTAGGAGTACATTATTTTTTCCTCACCATGGCAAAAACAAGGTGATCAATTCCGAAGTCCCCTCCAGCAATGCACTTGGCATTTACTAGCTCCTGCCAGCTACCAATGCGCCAGAGCAGAGAAGGAAGAAAATACAAATCAGCTGTCGCCGCAAAAAGAAAAAAAGAATTCAAGAAAGCAATTTTAATGCATCAGTCAGAGGAGCAGGACTGCGACAAGGAGGGACGCATGGAGTGCTTGCATCTTGAAACTGGGAAAAATGAGCGTCTTTGGTGGTACCTGCTGCCAGGCTGCAGAAAAGCTCGGAAGGCCATGGGCAACAGCTCAGCTACGGGCTGTGGTGCCCAAGAAACACAGCCTAGCATAGGACACACACCAGGGTGCAGGTGAGATGGAGTAAGAGCAGTGCATCTGGTCATCAACTCAGGTTTGGGTCAAGAAGGGGTGATGCATTTTGGTGACGGCTTTCAGAGCTCCATTTCAGATGTCCTGCTTGTTTGCAGCCCACTGGCAGTGTGACAGAAACCCTCCCAAGAACACACTCCTTCATCCCACAAGCTCCACTGGTCTTTACTGGAGTGGTACAGAGGACACACTCCTTGAAGCAGAGGATGTATGGGATGTAGCTGGTTCAGCATCTATTCCACCATTAGCTCATCAGAACTTCTCAATTGTTAGATTTCTTCCGTACCACAATACATAAATGCTTTCAAATGCTTCAGGGTGTCTTTTACAGCAGCCCTGACCACAAGTGTCCCAGCAGACAGTGAAGCAAAGGGGAGCTGAACAAGGTGGTTGGAGGGCTAATACAGATCTTCTGCAGACTCTGGGCTTGCTCCCATCTCTCTGACCTCCCTGCAGTATTTGCTTTGTGCCTGTACCCTGGTATAAGGCAATGTAAAGTGAAAATAGGCCTCAGCAATGTCTCTGCAACACCAGCAGTTAATGCCAGGAGGTTCAGCCAAATCCCAGCCCTGAGCTCCCCATCCTGCAACGCACAGCCATGGCACAGCCATGTCACGAAGGAGAGGCCTGACTTAGGTCTGTGAGATCAGGCTGCTAATTTCACTTAGGTTATGCATGAATTAGAGAAATATTTAGCTCAGTCATGCTTAAGGACTCTTCTCACGCTAAAATAGACTGTCACATGGTAGCTCCGCTCCGCCATCCTGCAAACAGCACTTTGCTGTGTGGCTGCTGGAGCTATGCCCAAAGCACCGCATGTCCCAGCAAGCCCAGAGGCAGGGCCCAAATGGCCAACCATGGCCATGCTTCCAGTCAAAGCCCAACGTGAGGTTGTCAGTCACCAGACCCCCAAGCCCTATACCCAAAAGTCTTTTCCAACATCAGGAAAGTCATGGCCATGATGACTACTTTTCCAAGGCTTGCCCAGGTGCAGAGGAACAAGAAGGCAGTGAAGGTTTGCTGCTGCATTTAAGTTCATCTTCGCATCTTCCTATGACATACAACTGGACACAGTCCTGGTATCTGTGTCAGACTTGAGGGGATGGTAAAATAAGACCACATGCTCCTGATGACATGCAGCTCTTGGTCTGACATCTCACACTAAACCTTTTTTCTCTGCACTGAAACAAGGCAGTTTTCCTAAGTGCTCCCTCTCCTCCTCGAGACACAATGTGAAGCTGCCTTTTTTCAGCAGTGAGAAATGCACAGCAATCAAAAAGTACCTGATAATTTTGATGACATGGCACAAGGAAAACACAATCCTGTTCTACCATATTGACAGTTACTCAGAAATATTTGGATAATTTGTTTTTGTTCAAAGCTATCTCTGACAGGATTAGGTGATTCACTAAAGAAGGGATATTTCCTACCTAGTAAAGGTGACATCAATTTTTATTAGGTATACCATAAACCACCTAAAACATGGCAAGACACAAAAAAGACCCAGGAAAATACCAAGCCAGAAAAGCAGCAGTTCTGTGTACCATACCAAAGGGCTCGGGTACGTCGTCCTGTCCCAAGACACTTTCTGTAAGGACAATACATGTCTCACCCCTGAACAGATCATCTTCACACTTTCCTCTTGAGAAAATGCCAGTGCTTTGAACAAGCCCCACGAGAAGATGTGCAAACTCGCCATGTATAAAAAAAAATAACCCTGAACACACTGCCTGAATATTCCTAATTGCCACACGGTACCTTACACCAGGAACCACAGGGAAAATCCTTGAACAGATACAATCAACACTGAAAGAATACGTCATCTCAAAAAAAAAACCCCAAAACTCCTCCAAACCCTGTTCCTTCGGCTTTTTGCCATGCAGCTTTCAAGCACTGCTCAATCTCAGCAAAGTCTTCAACTGAAGTGAAGTTGCTGCTGGCTGATGCATCTCACCAAGAGTCTGATCAGGAACAACAGAAAATACGGAAGATTCACCCAACTCCCCACCCACAACTGCTGTTTTACCAGTGACAGAGACCTTGCCTGCTCCTTGCATACCCCAATACCTAAGATACTTCATTTCTGTGAGAAATTGGCTTAGGAATTAAAATTCATAACTCTTCTGGATATGGAAAATCAGTTCTATGACACATTAAAATTTTCCTTGCTCACTGCTTTCTACTGACACCAGACCATTCTTCTAGGTGTCCCCATTTCTCTCCAACCCATGGGACCAAGGACCTCACTGAGGCCTCCTCTGCTCTACAGGTGTCAAACCCCATTTTCTCACCAAATTATAAAATATACTACTACAATCAAGCCGTTTCCAGTCTGTGTTTTGCTTGGATTCAACAGCTTCTGTTTCGGCTCTGAAGAAGGGCATGCATTTTCAAGAGCTTGATTGGGTTTTGGTTTTTTTAATAGAAAATCTCACTGATCCATGCAAACTCTGTCTCCTTTCTAAACCCTGATTTCATTAATACTCCATTAATTGGAGACCTAACAGTGAGAAGGAAAGATGCAGCTGGTCTTTGCTTCCAACATACACCTGGCAGCTGACTCATGACCTGGCAGCCAGTCACCCTGGGCAGGGAGCATGGGAAATGGCATTGACTTATTTGTCTGCTTTCACCCCTGAAAGAAGGGTTCTGTTGTGAAGGACACCAGCAACACCACAACTTTAGGCTGACCTTTTCCCTAGAAGGGACCTTGGTTTCATCAGTCCTTGAACCCAGTTTCTTTGCAAATGTTACTTAATGTTTATTATTTGCCCAAGAGCCTTGGCTCGACAGCGGCGTTATCATCCCATTCTGTCTGCTACAGAAGTGGCACCTTTTGCAAAAGAAAAAGATAACAGGCTTTTGCAAAACAAAAGGGTAATAGAGAGCCTGAGATCAATATTGTAACTCTCAGCAGCAGGAGGAACCAGGCTGTGACTTGTAAAGCAAGGATGTGCTTTTGCCTTTCATTGAGTCCCGACCTGTCAACATCTCTACAGCTCCATCTGCATAGAACAAAAGGGCTGATCAAACCCACAAGTCAAATGAGGTTGCTGGTGTCTCTGGGTGTATTTGGGATCTTAACACACGCGTGCAACTAGCATGTAACCTTCTGTGTGAGAAGAGTGGCTGGACTTGTACTAGGATTTATCTTGAACTTTGTTCATTTGTCTTAACAAACACAAATCTTACTGCACTACATGCCTTGACACAACAACCCTTTGGGATTGTTTGGTCAACCCTAATGAAAGCCTCACAGCTCTTAGGGATGAGGCATCCTCCCTGCTTGACTGCAGAAGCGTCTTTTGGAAAAGGCCATGCAGGTCCTGCTCCTTTCTTTGCTTGGGGTCAAGCACTGCCACCATCTCCAGAAAAACATTTTCTGCCTGTTTCCATGGGACAGTCCATTAACAGGAGCTGTCTGAAGACTGATTGCTGTGAAAAATGATGTCCAGTGGAGGCTCTTGACTACAAAGAGGGGTTTTTGGGTGGAAAGGCAAGCTCCCTGCACAGAGGAGGTGAAATGCAGATTTTGTGGCTGAGGGTTGAGTGTCAGCGACCTCTGGGAGCCTGGAGAGGTCCATCTGTCCCAACACACCAAAAAACCCATTTTTGTATGACCTGGTGCTGGTGTAGCCACAGCCAGGATGGACTTACCGTCAATTCTGGGAGCTGTCCTGTGCAGTCTAGCAGCGTGCTCAGGTTTCACTGTGCCCCTGGGCACAACACCAAAAACACGAGGGGATTTAACTGAACCCCACTCCCATCTGACACCTCACTCAGTGGAAGGAGAGACGAAAAAAGGAGAGAGGGTCTTCACTTATTAATGTGCCACACTCCATTGCAACGTGTAAGACACAGCTACTCAAGTACTTCCATTCAGACAATTGCTGAGTTAGGGATGAGCTTATTTTTAGACAAACACATTTCCAGGTTAAAAGCTGCCTATTGGGTGAGGATCTTCCTTTCTAGGCAGAGCGTTTGCACTCATCCCTTTAAAAGTCCAAATAATCAAATGAAAGACTCCATCCCACAAAAGCAGTTACATCTCTCTGAATTCGTAGCATTGCCCATCGCCAAAATAGGTGATATGGAAGTCAGAGCATCCCACCACACTGGATCTGCTCTGTGGCTTGCATCAAGCTACATCAGGCTCTTAGCACTGGGGTCCAATCTATACCACAAATATTTGTTGGTGGTCACCCAGGCACTATTCTCTCAGCACATTAAGGCTGAAGGGACCTTTGCAGGTTTATGGAGTCTTTATGTACAGGTTTCCTCTGGTCCTGATTCAGGATAAGCACCAGCTTGCTTTCACATGTAGCATCAACACCAACTACCACCACACAGTCAAGGTTCAGCAAAGCACTTTCACATTGATTAAACTTTAGAGGAAAACATTCATCTCACCACTATCAGTGGACCAGAAACAAATCTGTGGGGTTTTTTTGGTTGAACTGGCCCCTGCCTGATGAGCCTGGCTGATGGTCTGGGTGGCTGAGTTCATCTGAAGAACCAGGACCCTGGCATTCATATTTGGCACCAGATGTGCAGACCTGCAATACCTGAGCTAACAAGAAGCTAAAGAGACGGGGCTACTCATTTCGCAGTAATGCCTGAATGACATATCTGGCTCAAAAGCCACAATCCAACTTTTTTTCCTTCCCTTAGACAATGCTAAGATCAGGCAGCTCTCACAGAATGGTGTCACGTATGCTCTTTCCATCCCTCACCTGGGTGGCTCTCTGCAGTACTGTTTTAAGCTTTCAAACTCATTGAGGCTGGTATTTTCAAGTCTTTATTTCTGACTGATCCCCGATTCTACCCTTTTTTCTCCTGTGACCTCTTCCTATTTTGCAAAAGTAATTATGTAGTTAATTTTGAAGGCAATTCCACTACACTCTGCAGGGAAAGCAAGAGAGAAACTTGAACCAAAATAATCCTGCTGCGGCATGAAGCAGAAAGAAAACATCTGGAGAGAACAGCTGGGCAGTGCTGCGGTGCTCTAGGCTGAGCAGGTCCATGAGTCCTTGGCTGCTTCGGCCCCCCATGTCCTGCTCCTCCCACTGCCCAATGGTGCGAGCCCACATCTGGGGAGAGCACGGAAGCAACATTTATGATGTAAGGATGCGAGGACCTGCTGACTGGCTGCTGTGAGTTAATCTCACTGCAAACCAATGCCAGGCATGTCCCTGTCATTGCTGCTGTTTATTTGTACTGCAGTAGCCCCCAGAGACACCAATCAGGAGCAGCAGTGCACAAGAGAGATGGCTCCCCTGGCACAGCTCCTCACAGACCTTACAGAGGAGGAAAACAGTCCGCACACACTGTTGGTTAATAGAATACAGAGACAAGGACACTAATGATCTGAGCAGGTCAAGACAGCAATGCATGTGGCAGTTGCATATATGGACATAAAATCACAGAATCATTAAGGTTGGAAAAGACCTCCAAGATCATCAAGTCCAACTGTCAGCCCAACACCACCATGCCCACTAAACCGTGTCCCAAAGTGCCACATCTACATGGTTTTTTAATACCTCCAGGCACAGGAACTGCTAGCTCTGCCAGTAAGGTTAAAGATAGCTGCACCCTTTAATGTAGATGGTTTCATGAGTTTAAAGGTTCTCCATGTCCTGAGGGCTCCATTGCAGAGGTCAGACCTTGCTCACAAAACCCGAATGTTTGCAAAATTTTTTGTAAGAACAGAAAACCTCCCCCCCTCTAAAATCCCAATGTTTTCCTGGTGGGAAAGAGATGCACAAGGTTCTGCACCACTGAAACTAGTGGAGGGAATGAGTCAGTCCCACGGGGCTGGATGACTGTCCATGCAGAGGCTTTCAGCAGCACTTGTGCTGCAGGGCAAGGCCACCCTGACACCAACAGCATCTGCAGGCTGCTCTACAACTGGTGTGTGCAGGGGATAACTTGTGGCTGCCAGCTGTGCAGCACTTGCAGAAGAACCTCTTTCTGTCATATTTCAAGTTTTTTGTTTTCCCTTCTCATGAAAAGATGCTTCAAAAAGCTGGATTTCCCTGCA